>NW_024068051.1:0-265833 GCF_009389715.1 Phoenix dactylifera | reverse complement strand
CCAAGAGGCACTATTATAATGGGCTCAAAGATGCTACTGATCGAATGCAACTGAGCTGGCCTTGCTAGTGGCCGAGAATAACTTCGCTGGCCTTGCTAGTGGCCGAGAATGACTAGCTGGCCCCGCCAGTGGCCGAATGGACTTCGCAGTAGCATCCGAGAGAATGGACCACGGCATGCCGGGGGCACGGTTTCATATGCATACTTTATGAAAATGATATTTGAAGCATGATCATGAGGCTCATTTCAGAGCCTGGGTATATGAGGCGGGTGTTTCCAAATCCTGCAGATGCGTTTTGGGAAGAAGCAAAATCGGTGAGGGGTGAAGGACGCTTGCGTGAAGCCCCGGAACCGGCCAACATCTGGCAGGGGAGCCCCGTGTTTCCCCCTCATGTAGGCCCGATAGTCACGTGCCCTGCGAAGGCGGGCCGTGACATTTATGAACGTGCTTGGCCAAAGCATACATTGTTTTACAACGGGTTTTTGAATATGTCTTTATGAAATGTTGTATTTTGCTATAACCGCTATCTCCTTTAAATGATGCTAATCGCATGAATTCTTATGTTTTATGAAAATTCTGTTTGACTGAAAATACTGTTTGTTTTCCAAGCATACATATTTTGCCATGATAAATTGGGAGATAATACGCATGTCAGCTTCTCAAACCCTGCATAAACATGGTTACCATTATGTTCGATCCGGTAAGATTATGTATGATTACTTACTGAGCCGTGTAGCTCATATCCGTTCATTTACTTTTTCTTTCAGATCCTCATCACTGATAGCTGCCAGAGACACGTTAATTTGGTTTCAGGGCTTCTTTCTTTTGGGGTAAAGCAAGTATACTTTTGTGTACAAAAACTACATAGAAGCTCTGTATTTGGGTACTGACCAGCATGTTGTACTAAGAATGCTTTCATATGAAAAGATTTGGTTGGTTTGACTACCCTGTTACCCAGGTATGAGGCTGCGTGCTATTGTGGGCGGTAGTCGGCAATAGCACGGCCGTGTCACGGATCCGGGTCCGGGGCGTGACAATTAATTACACAAACTTTTCAGTGCAAGAGTATAAAAAAATAACCCATCTAAGCATATTCTGTTCTATTTTATTTTGATAACCTACCTGAGATGGAAAACCCATCTAAATAAGAAATTGTTTGATTTCATTACTTCATTTTTTTATTTTATTTCTGATAATGATAAAAAACTTCTAAGAAAGAAAAAATAAATCATATCTAACACATGATATTTTCTAATTAATAAGAAGATTCAAAGAAAAAGAGAATTAAAACAAAATGTATAGAAGAATAAAATCTACTTGTTAAATGAAAAAGGTTTTTGGATAATTTCAGCAGAAATTATTGAAATTAGTGGAAACTTTTTGAAACTATTGAATTTGTCAAAACTGAAGAAATGTGCTGAAACTGGTCAAAAGTGACCGAAACAAAAATTTTGTTGAGTTTCAGGTCTCAAGCTCTAAGCTGACACTGTTCTGTTTCAGCTGAAATGGATAGGTTTAGCTGAAATAGTCACGTTTTGACCAAAACTCAAAGCCTTGCTTGAAAGTAGCATTGGTATTTGGATGTGGCAGATCATTATAGACTTGATGCCTCTTGAACTTTCGTTTCAAAAGTTATTTGGTCACTGTTTTTTCAGATAACCGAATTTTTTATCTAGAAAGTTTGTTTGTATTTACTTGTGATCTCATTGAGCGTAGACTGACCAAATGACAAGCAACTTGAAACCAACATATCTTAGTGTAGCTATTGGTACACTATGAGCAAAACAATAAAACAGTAACAGTTTGACATATTGGATTTTTGCAATCAAAGAGCATTTTGATCATTTACATGCTGGTAAGTATCAATCAGTAAATATCTTGTGTTACAACATGGTAACAACCAACAGCTTTAATGATGGTTTTAGTTTCATTACCTAGAGTTTTTAGTTGCTTTAGACTTGTCAGGGCTGATGGCTGATGTCTCCCATTAGCATGATGGTCTGATACCATTATCATTGGCTCGTATTGCTGCGACTTTTTTATAGTACATCAGAATAATTGGTTAGGGAATGTAAATAGAAGTTTTCAGAGCAAAAGCCTGGGGACTGCATACCATGGAGTTTGTGCAAAACTGCAAAGGTGATCTGATATTGTAGTATAGACATTTTTTCCCTTCTTTCTTCAGGGAATGTGCTGAAAAACTGTATGGTCCAAAGATCATCTCTATGCTTTTACTACGAGCTAATACATCCAAAGAGGAAAAAAGAGACTCCTTATTAAGTAAACCCCTTTGGGGAGGTTGCTCTTCTTTCTTTTCTCAGCTATTTCACTGTGTTTCCACGGAATGCTCTCTTTGCCCAGCGAAACTCATATATTTTGAATGGAAAGGGGCTAAAACATTTCCACACCATCGATTATGTGTTTGCATGCGTCAACCAGGTGGTTGGCTGTGCTCTATGATCAGTGATTTAAGCATCTCAAACCACCCCTCGTCAAGTTTGATCTCCCTTTGTCTATTCAATGCAGGACTTAGATTAGGCTCCAAAATACTTCAGGCAACCTCCATGAAGATGGTCCAACTTTAAGTGGATCTTCTTTTTCGATTCAGTTCACTGTCTCAAGGATGCTTTATTCTCTCAAAAATGCATAGCATGTTGAATTTCTGTATTTTCACAAGATCTTAAATTCTTTATTTCTTTTTCCTACCTTGAAAATTGTACTTGGTTTTGTATGTGAAGTTCATGTATGCAATTGTATTGCTATAGCAGTTAACCATCCTTTATACAGGTTAGGATAGGTTGAGTAAGGTGTCCCAGTGCATTAGGCTCTAGCCACTGCAAGGTTTGAGATGTTTAGATGTACATAGCCATCCTCCTGCATGTGAAGGGGTCGTTTTCAGGTATGGAATCCGTGACACTCAGGTTATAATAGAGCAATCTTAACGTTGCACTAAGTACAGAGCAATCTTAACGTTGCACTAAGTATAGGGCAACCTAACGTTGCACTAAGTACAGAGCAACCTTAACGTTGCACTAAGTACAGGGCAACCTTAAAGTTGCACTAAGTCCTAACTTCTAGGATAGGTTTGGTATAGTCATAAGATGTGCAACTAAGTTCCGCGATTGATGTATTCAAGATGCTACATGCCAGTTGAACATGACAGTTATTTGAGGCTGTAAGAACCATCACAAGGATTTTATATAATTTAAGTGGCATTAATTAGTCAATATTGGCTGAATAACTACCTCTGCTCGTTCTGGTTATTAGATAAATATGCATTATTGAAAAATGGTTCTATTGATGTCTTGGAATGCTGTGCAGTTCATGTTTTCTGATACTTGGATGTGAGTGTCTTGAGAAGAATTCTTTTGCCTTTTTTTTTTAAATACCAGATTTCTGCAATGAGTAGCAGGAGTTTAATTGCAATATCGCTGTATTTCAGGTTATAAGATACTTCCTTGCACTTTTCTCAAAGTGAAAGGTCTCTATGGCTGGCTTCTTCTATCCTGGGGAGTCATCACATCATGGAGCAGCGAAAAGTGGATCATACAATAGTTCTTACGATAAGTGGGAGGAACTTGATTGTTCTGGAACTGGATGGTATTTCTTACGCAAGGAAATTGAAGAAAATTCTCCATCTAGGAGAGATGGCATTGATCTGAAGAAAGAGACATATCTTCGGAAGTCATATTGCACGTTTTTGCAGGATTTAGGCATGAGACTTAAAGTGTGAGTTCCCATTGCATGTTTTTTCCTTTTTATGAATTCATGTAGTTTCCCTTTATCATACAAAGTTTGTTATTTTGGGATCTTATCATATGTGGAAGCTTTCAAGTTGTGTCATTTTATAGGTTGTTCTTTCGTTAATGGCTTGATTACAAGTTCTAACCTGATAGGCTAGACATAAATTGTGGGTACCGTGCTTTATATGTTAACCATATATGAATTTTTCAATTTACAAACTAAAATGTTGAACATGTTGTTTTTTTGTTATTTCAGATTTTTGAATAAGCACGTTTGAATGTGGTTTGCTCCAAGGTTCGCCGAATTGGTACCCAGGGCCGTACCGGTTGGCGGATGAGTCGGTACGGTACTAGTTCGGTACCATACAATACACGATATGCTTGGGCGTGCCTGTTCCATACCGGCACACCCATTTTTTTGGAGTTTTTTAAGTTGATTTAATTGGTAATCAATCTTTTCAAACTTTTTCAACGATTTTAAATCTAACTTGATGTTTTTTAATTTTTTTTGATGTTTCTATGATTTCGATTTAACCTAAATGGTGCATCTTGTTATTTTAAAATGATACAAAATATAAAATGATTGGTGGGATGTTGCATGCTACAAGAAGCAATATGAAATCGTTTCAAATTAAGTAGTGAGGTAAAAAATATAAAATAATACAATCAATTACATATATTTAAAGTACAACATACATATCAATATCTAAAATTTCATCGAGTGGCAATGTTTCTCGTAGATATCTGGATCATTAGCATAATCGAATTACTTATCTCTCGGTCTATTAGAGAACTATCTCTCCAGGGATTGTGAAATTAGGAGGTAGATCAGCCCATCTCTCTAACCAAGCGACGTTGTAGTTTTCTATGTTCATCAAATAAGGAATGCACTCTGGGTTATAAGCACTCTCAGATCTCTCACTGAAGTTCTAGCTTTGAGAGGTGTCTTTAGATTGCTAAAACGGTTGTAAAGAGGCTCATTCGAATAAACCGACAGCAAAATCCAACCCGTAAGATGCTCCAAATTGCTTAGGGTAGTAGCTAGTAGATGATGCCTCAGACACACCGTATCTATATCTGTATGAGTTATAGGTTGCGTGTGGCTGCGGTAATAGGATTTAGCATACCACTTTGAACATGATACTTTTATGGATCCTACTCCACGTGCGAGGTCATATGCAGCTTATCGCGTTCTCCTGAATGACCTCAAGGAGCCCGTCTCCTATATGCAATTGGATCTTCGTGGGCTCCACCAAATCGTGTACCGTGGTTTCTATTTTGTGTAGCATGTATAAACTAGGACTCACCGGTGAATCGAAGACCACCTTGTGATATTAAAATTAGCAAACTATATATTATAATAATCATAAAGACAATAAATGAAATAGTACATACTTTTTCGCAACGTAATGCAAAGTGGATATTGTTTATAGCTAGTCTACCAGTTCTTAGTATGCAACGTAACCTTTGATAACCCAGTTGCTACATTTTTTTCAAGTATATTATTAATAAATGTACATTGACATATCAATCAAATTATCTGTACTTTAATTTATTTTTTTAATGAAATGTCATTTTTATATTCTTTATAGTCTATGAACTGAAGCATCTATATATATATGTATATGTATATGTATATGCATTTACAAATTTTGTATTTTTTTGGTTCATTGAAAGCTATCATAGAATCTGTTTGTCATTGAATACCAATTCTTTTTAAATCCATTTTCATTTTAGTATAGTTCTGACAGCAGCTTTATATGGTCTGTTATCTGTCTGCATTGGTGAGGTAGGAGGAATTATTTGCAAATTTTCTTGCCGAAGTTGAAATTTATAGCACGCATTAAGAAGCCCACCATGATTAAAGGTAATTAATAGAAGACATTAAGGAATACTTTTTAAGAGGCAATTAAGGATAAATTAGAGGAGAAGGGAAAAATATTAGTATTGGGGAGTCATGTATGAAATGCTGGGTATTATGTGGGATACTAATTTAATAGTGGAGAGGTAGTTGTTTAAACTGCAATTTATTGTTGATTGCAAACCATTGCAAAGCCTGTCATATCCGAGAGTAAGATATTAAGATTAGGGTTTTTTTGCATGAATACCCTCCTAAATATCGGATTTTGCATGAATACCCTTCCAAAATTGATATTTGGATGTATATCCTCGTAAAACACTTGTTTTGCTATTCTACCATATTTTTTTTTTGTTTTTGCATATGTACCCATTCTATCTAACGACGCTAAAAAATTAATGGTTTTAAATTAAAATGACTAAAATATCTTTAATGGGTAGACATGCAAATAGATCGCGATCCGATAGTAAGAGAAAAAGATAGGGACAATAGCAGATTTAAAAATTTTATTTTATTTTTAATTAATAAAAATATAATTTTTTTAACACTGTTAGAACAACCGTTATATTAGGGGCATTTGTACAATAACAAAGTTTTACGAGGGTATACATGCAAATATCAATTTTGGAAGGGTATTCATGCAAAATCTGATATTTAGAAGGATATCTATGCAAAAAACCCTTAAGATTAAAAAGAGCAAGATATTAAGATTAAAAAGAGCAAGGAATTTCATGGTGAGTGGTAAGTCTCACTTCCAAATCACCCAATAATTCTGATGCCTCTGCTGCTTGCTACCATGGTGGGCCTTGTTGTGCCACCTTATGCTTCTTTATGTTGAACCACCCTCTTGGATGAGATGACCTCAAATCTGGGACCTTCGTAAGGATTCAAACCCCCAAAACAGCAAGTTCTGATCTTTGGTCAGAGGATCCCATCATTGTCTTCTTTCTCTAGCAGACTAGCACCAAGTGCTCCTGGACTAGAACTCTGATTATATGTTGGCACTGGCATTAATGGTGAAGCTGTGGCAACCAATGGATGTGTTGGTGCTGTAGAACCCATATCTTGGGCTGTTATTACTGAAGTTGGCATGCGATTCATCTGCTTTGGGTAAACCATGTGCCAACAGCTTTCTCATTCTCTACCTTTTTTCTTAGGGCTTATTTTTTATTTCTCTGTTGTAGACAGGCTTATTTATATGGGGGGCTTTGAGTTGGGGGCTTTGAGTTGGTTTTGATTGCAATATAGTGCTGCCTAACTAGAGAAGGGATGCCTTTTTAGTGCATTTTCCTCCCACCATCTGCCTCTCTCTATAATAGCTCTTGCATGTAAAGTTTTGCTATGGGAAGTTTGGAAATTAGATTATTTGACAGCTGGCATAATCTATATTAATGTAAAAATCTTGAGAAACTTCATGACCAGAAAATAGAAGGATCAAATTAGCATCCTTCCATTTTAGGCATGGCCATGTGGTACTGGTGCTTTCTTATTGGGTGCGTAGATTTTAGTTAAATCAGACTCTTCCATTCTAATCTGGCTTATGTGACGCATAAAAAGTTGTAATTAGGGAGATGGGACAACATCAGTCCCATGATTGCAGAAGTTCCCAATAAATGGAAATGAGAATGTGCACATGGCTGATTATAAATCATATGCAGGTAGGTTGGTGGGAGGGGGGTGGGTTAACTAGTGTGAAGAGAGACTGGGAGGGTATCTTGGGAGCATTGCTGATAGATGGGATGTTTCTAAAATGCTTCTAGAATTCCAGTCTCTCACTTTTTAATATGGTATAGGCATGTGTATCGTATTTATTGTGCGGCTTTAAACACAATAGTAAATTGATGCTACACCTGTAAGCTGCAACTTACCTTGATCCTGTATTGATATGCCTTTAATGTTGAGTACATGATGGTATTGCATGATGATGCATAGATGAAGTGTGGCGTGTGGGTACATGCATATGCCATCTCAAGGTTTAAGACCAGTTTTGTGACCTTATGTTTAATTCTAGATGGAAATTATTAGTACAGGTTGAAAGAGTAGTGGAGATGCTGCACTCTAAGCAGCTTATATCGTTAAAATACATTGTGTTCATTGATAGTTTGGCTTATCAGATATTACAAAGACAGATCTGTTGATTACTCGTCGCTGACCAAAATGTCTAATTTGTTAAGATCAGCCTGTTTTCAAATTGGTAATATTTCCACTGTATTGTGCTTGTTAATTTCGGAAATCAGATACCAATATATAACTGTTCTATGAGGTATACATTTGCAGGCCAATTAATATTCTGCCTTTATTGTTGTCGTTAGCTCTGTGGAATATGGTTATAGTATATGGCATAGAAGTTTAGCTTGATATGTTGATCACGTGATATACCTACATTGGTATACATCTTAATCCAAGGTTTACCGTCTCGGTACTGGACCCCGTACTGATATTATCTTATTACAGTGTTAGCATGGTATGGTATAAGACGACGAGACGTACCGAGTGTAGGTACAATTTGAGATTGCATATTGCTTTTTGGTACAGTATGTCCGGTATGGTACGGTATTGATCGGTACGACAAACCTTGTTTTAATCTTTTATAGCTGTCTTGGTGATGCCATTATTAGATATTCACCAGTGTGTAAATTTTTAAGTGAACATTGCGAAATATGACATGATGCCTTCTTTGACCATGCTCAAAACTTGATGAAAATTATTTGTGTTGCAGGCCTCAGGTGACAATAGCTACTGCAATAGTATTTTGTCACCGCTTCTTCCTTCGCCAATCTCATGCAAAGAATGACAGGAGGGTAAGTATGTGATGCTGCTTATGTTGTTTGACTTTCCACAAAGTTATTGCATGCTAGGCAAACTGCCATCTCACCTCCTGCACAGATTCTTTGGTTGTAACTGTCACATTTATAAATAACATGCTTGATAGTGCTATGGGCCTATGATGAACTGGGGAATTGAGGGGTTAGGGTTCAGATTTATCATCTGATACAGAAGCTGGGGAAAATTTGGTTAGTTGTTTTATGCTTGTAGTTTGCTTTTTCTAGGCCTTGTGATTTTTATTGATTGGAGTTTGGTCTTTCAATATAAAAAATGGAGTCATGTGCCAGTAAGAAGTTTATTGTTATCTTCTGTAAGTAAATAGCTAAGTGATCTATCAAGGTGTGGCTTTCAAAGGTTATAAGCTTATAGAATGCAGAAGTTGTGCTGGGAGGAAATGAAAGGAGATGATGTGGAACCATCAAGAAGGCAAATACTTGGGTCTATTTACAGTGTATTAATGACAATCTTTCTTTGCAATATATCCACATCGTTTCTTTTATTGACTGAAATTCACTGAGGGTTGAATTAGGATACATCAGAATGGCCTCAAAAGTCAAAAGTTGTTCCCTTATCACTTTCTTAGAATCTAGTTTTAATGCAGCATAAAGTTGCAATTAGATCAGAAGTCTTGATATTCTTTCCTGCATTATTCACCATTGCTGCATAGACCTTGTTGTCAAGCTAATTTGGTTTCTTGGGAAAATTAACTACAAATTCAATCAAGATCTTCTGGATAGCCTGTAGACAGCATTGCAGTAATGGGAGGAGATGAGCATGGAGACTATTGTGGGCTTTTGCTGATGATGGTTCTGTTCAAGAGGTTTACATTCAGAACTATTTACTTTTGAGAGAAGTTACTAATTAAGGGAATGGTTGGAGGAATTTTTGGTTGGAACTACTTACAGGGTTTTTTTCGGGTCAACTTACATGAGGGGACTGACTGCAGGACCTGCTTGTTTTGGACAAGGACTGGAGGCAACCAAGTTCTCTGAGGAGGCAACACTGCTTTAAGTTGGGTTTTTAAATTTGGTTGCTAAGTGTCAATTGGAATCATTAAAGACAATGCATCTGTTAGGTATTGTTGATGCTCACCTAGTAGGATACATGTTCAAACCTGATTCTGTACTGCGTCCATGCTGTTGGTAACTTGGTATCATAGAGCTTGATCTACTTTGTATGCTTAGTTTATCCAAGAAAGAAAGAAAAGAAAAAAGAGTTGTGAAGATATTCTGTAAGAAGGTAATGTGATGTAAGAATCGAGACAATTTGGGGCTCTTTAGAAAGACAACTTGTTGTCTAAACCTATTCTTTTAGGTTAGTCTTCCATGATTTAATGTTTAACTAGAATTGAAAAGGAAAAAGGCTGGCAATATATTGTTTTTATGATTTAGAAAGACATTGAGATCATATGAAAGGCTTAGGAATGTTAAATAAGTGAAGAATAAATATGTAGGATTGTTAGGATATGTATGCTATATGGATATAGGGATTTGAGGAGAATATACTTTGAAATTTCCTAGAAGTTTGAGCATCCTTCTCTAAAGTCTTAACCTGGTTTGTCCTCTTGCAAAGAATGAAACTTGAATTTTCATTACATTTTTGAGGAAACCTGCAGGACTTGCAAATGCTTTGGTCTGATGTGTTGGAAATGGTCTACCATCTTTTCTAACTGGCGTTTAACTGTTGGTAACCTTAAAACTTCACTACTATTTAAAGTAACACCTTCTGTTTGGAACACTAGTACCTTGGATGAGATATTTTAATGCGAAGGATACTTGCTAAACTTGGCCAAAGTGTGTTAATATCCATACACCTTATGTTGTTACAGATTTAAATAGGTTAACCATAACCAGAAAGCTGCCATTTAGAATCAAGTGCAGTCAAAAATCCATGGCATAGCAGAAAAATAACTAGAGAAGATCTGAAAAATATCAGGACTCGGAAAAGTAAGAGAAAATTAAAGATTAGTATTTGAAAAAAATTTGAACACACATGATTCATTTTGATTAAAAAGACTTAGAATTCACGAGATATTTGCAGAATGTGTTACAATTGCTAGTAGACCTTCCTAGAGTTACCTAGGTTTGCTCAAAAATGGGTTAGGATGCGTTGCAGATGGAAATTTCAGTGTTGCAAAGGGATTTCTGGCTATTGACCATAGATTCAAGCAGGCACAGTTGAAACAGAGAAAAGACTGCACTGCTGTCCTGAATTTCTGCGTGCAGGATTTCAGCAATAACTTGCTATTAACATGAATGTAGTGATCTATTACTTGCTGTGGATATTAGTTTACTGATTCATTGCACATGAAATCTTGCCATCAAGCAGAGCGGAAATAATTAGATTAAGATTAGAACGAAGTAAAGAGGAGGATAAAAGGGATGAAAGAAAATGAATGAAAGAAGGAAGAAATAGAGCAACATGTATCTCAGTTAAGGAAAAAAAAGCCTTTAATTTATTCCAGTCGTCAAAGACGAAATTAGATAAACTCTCAAGGACTCCTAAACCACTATCGGACTTCCCAAATATCCCCTATAATTACATAAGCCACCTCTCTAGAAAAGAAGAGAGGAAGGAACATCTCTTATTTGGGTCCAAGATGAAGGAAGAAAGACAGCACATGTATCTCAGTCAGGAAAGGAAGCCTTTAATCATCCAATCAGCAAAGACTAAATTACATAAACTCTCAAGGACTCCTAAACCCACTAGACTCCCCAATATTCCAGAAAAGAACAGAGGGAGGAACATCTCTTGTTTGGGTCCAAGGATGCCCAAAGTGTTGGGAAGAACCTTTCTCTTTTCTTGGTGGCCGGTCCATATATGGGCCTCAGCTCATGGTTTGAAATACCAGCATCAAGACCTTGCTGGTATTTCATTGGGTTGGTATGGTATTAGGATTCTACAGTCTCGACTCTGGTGATGGTCTTGCATACTAATACCACACTGGATTTTTTTTTTTGTGTTTTTCAATTTGTTCAGTTTGTTTATCTTAGATGAATTTTTTCACAAAAGTCTGTGAAACCTGAAGTTCTAGAATAGCTCATAGAATGAAGAAGGGGTGTGACCTTATGGCCAACTATAACTAGCTCTCCTATAGGGATAATTTGCTCCTATAGGTCTCGTTTTTGGGGATATTCCAAAATTTTCGAATTGACCAGGTGCTGACTTGCTGCTGTTCTGAGAAGGGGACCTTGAAAAGCTTGACTTTATATTCCATTTTTGGATCCAATCTGTCTACAGATAGGCGCCTGCTGTGGCAGCAATTAATTAATCTCCGCCTTAGCATACAAGGACCATGGCTCGCAGCAGGTGATTTTCATATCTCTAGGCTCCTTCCCCTCTCCTTTCTCTTCTTCTTCCTCTTCGTCTTCTCCCTCCCCTCCCCCCCCTCCCCCCTCCCTCCCTCCCCTTCTCTCGTTCTTGGACTGCCACCCATAACAAAAGAGAGTGACTCTTGAGCTCTCCTTCTCCTTTTTTTTCAAAATGAGGGATCAGTCAGGTGGTGCTTTGGTAATAGGCTGCATCAGCCTTGGTACCAACCCGTCCCCCTTGGTTTTGACTAGGTTGGGCAGGATGTCTCGATCCAGTTATGAATTGGCATCTTGAATCACGTACTGGTGCTTGTTTCTCGTCAGAAGGTATATCCTTCGATGCATGCCTGCAAATCATTTGTATTAATTTAGGATAAAAAAAAAGAAGCATTCAATTAAGCCAATGAATAATTAATATGATAACACCAAGCCTTGTTGTAACAATTTGATGTCGGCTTTACAAATCTTTACTTGTCAAGGGTTTTTATTTAGGCTTACCTTAATGCTGTTTTTAAGTCTTCTCATATCCTTTAGCACAATCTCCACTTGGGTAGCTTCAAGACTTACTCCCTCTGATGATTTGCTAGATCATCTCATTTGATTCTTCTTCATTCGGTCCTCAATTGGTATAGTTCCTGTGGCACTTCTAATATGCTCATTTTTCAGTCTACCTTCCTAGTTCTGTCACATTGATTTCAACTTTCTTAGTTTTACTAAATTCAAATAGATTAGTTGACCATCCCAAACTTCCAATAATGTAAGTCTTCTAGAAAGATTCTTTAAATAGACCACCTAATAACATCCAGTAATTGTCCTTAAGAAAATAAATTATATGTATTTTGATTCAGCTATTAAAAAACATGCCAATTTGCCACTCTTCATGTTCGTGTTCCTTCTTTCTTTTTTTGATCATCCAAAGATGGGCACATGCCCTTAAGAATGGTATGTGAAGGAAGACATACAAACGCTATTGTATATACTATATACTATATACTATATACATATGTATAAGAATGCCCTCCCCCTCAACTTTTCATGGTGGATCTATGATTGAGAGCTTGTTAAGAAGTGAATAAAAAAGCACTTGGTAGTTTGAGCCTTTTGAGAATTCTGCAAATTGCTTGATAAAAGACAAGCAGGAAGTGAAAGGTCGAGGTGGCAATTTATGACCGTATAATCCAACCGTGAACGACCTGCTTTAAGCAGGTTCGGATTTGGTATAAATAGTTTGGGTCACAAACAGATCAACCCGCAGAGTTGTTTATTAATGGTTGGGTTCAAGTTTAGACATTTGACCAGTAAATTTGACCAATTTAATAATTGGGTCTGGTCAGAACCCGACCCATTTAATCTGTTTAAGATCCGTTTAAAACTGCTTAATCTATTTTTTATCCTGTTTAATCTGACTTGCTAAATCTATTTAAATCCATTCAATCTGGTAAAAACTCATTAACCATTAACCTAACTTGACATGTTTAATAAACGGGTTATGTGGGTTGGATTGGGTTTACCTATTTAATAAACAGGTTAGGTTTAGATCTGAATTTTTTGATCTAATTATAAACAGGCTGGGTTTGGGTTGACCAATTTTTGACCCCGACTTCACGTCCGACTAACCGTATCGACCTGACTTGATTGCCACGCCCTAGTGAAAGGGTGAGGATAAAGTTAAAGAGCAAAGTAGCAATCGACCAAAGTTTGCCTTTTGCTTGTGGAAAAGTGGATTTGTTTGCAATCTAGATTACCCTTTTGTTGTCACAATAAGATGTGGTTCTAAATTATAGTCATATTTTTGAGAGAACACAATGAAGTCAATTTTTGCAGTCAGATTGGCTGTCACGTGATTCTATTTTAGCACCATACACCAGAAAATGACATCTTGCTTCTTGCTCTCATAGGACACAAGGGAGTCACAGAAGATGGATAGAAGTTGGTTTGAAATATCAGTCAATAGGATCACTGTCGTAATTAGTATCAACATATGCATGAAAGTCAAACTTCAATACCAAGGGTGAAAAAAATGGAAGAGCGAGTAATGATCTCATCAATGTAGCTAAAAATGTGTAAAATAGTGCTATAGTGAGCTATTGAGTAGCGATGGAATAAGGTAGGTTCGGGCTTCCTCTTGCTTGTGCCTATCGGGAAAAATTTAAATTTCTTTTTCAAGGTTCAACCCCAACTTGACTTAGAGTCGAAACTTGACCTTAGTCCGAAGTCCAATGGGCTCAACTCGTATCCCAGCCCAACAAGCTCGAATTGAATTTTAGCCAACTAGTCAAAGACCCAAATCAACTAGTAGCTTCATTCGCTCCTGATCTATTGTTGTCCACTTGAGAGGGGTGGAGTTTTTTTTTTTTATTTCTTTTATTTTTTTATTTTTTTTGGGGGGGGGGGAGACGCAAAGGAGTGTGATATCGAGAGGGGAGGAGGAGAAGGGAGGAAGATAGATCTGAGAGGGAGAGAGGGATGAAGAGAGGGAGAGTTTGTCGAGAGAAAGAGAGAGGAAGCGATGTTGAGAGGGAGGAACGAAGAGAGGGAGAGAGAGTTAAAGGTGAGGGTGTTGACTCCCTTGTGACAATTGGGGAGAAAAGAAGGGTCGGGGAGAAGGGGCCATAGGAAGGGGGCGAGCCGGAGGGGTGGGGGGGAGGTAATTATTAGGGGAGCTAGGCTGGTCTTCAGGTTGAGCCAAGGTTAGACGTGAACTCGGCCCAGAACATAAATTGGGCATTGGCAAGCCTAAATTGGACCTTCTCAGGTTGGGGCCAAAGCCCGACTTGAAGATGGCCAGAGCCTATTTCTAGGACTATGTGTAGGTGTACAGTTTTCAAGTGTGGTATGCTTAGAGTTATGCGAGCCTTGCATTAGGGTGATATGTACCTAGTTGTTGTGATATGATGGTGACAGTGCTTGGCAATGCATGAGCATGCACAATGCCAAAGGGTTAGCAATGTTAGCTAGGTCCTGGGCACTCCAAATATTTTGTATTTTGACATATCGGACACTTGGATAACTAGGGACACTTCATGACACTCTTGGACACTTCATACCATCAAATTATGAATGCCATAATGATTATATGTCTACTTTGGTACTTTTAATTTGAAAGTTTTAAATTCTAAATAAAACAAGTAGCAACCATTTATGAACTTTATGTACTTAAGTAGTATGGGGTCCGAGCTCATTATTTCATTATATGCATACCATCATTACATATTTATATATACACATAAGATAACAAGGTGGTGTCCCCATGTCTGATTGGTGGAAGATTTCTGTGTTGGATGCTTCTGGACTCTCGGACATTTGACACCCGTTTCCCATGTCCAAGTAACACTAGGTTGGTTTTGGTCCATGCCTAGCATGGTGGGCAGACACTTCTATTCTCGGTGAGGTTAACCAACGAACTAGCTTATTGTAATGTGTCACATGCAATGCCCTACCATGGATGGTCAACCATAGAAGACCACCCAAAATGAAGAAATGAGCAGGGTCTGGGAGTGGCTTATCACTTGTAGGGCGAATATCATGAATTCCATGAAATTTTGTAGGTGGGATTGATTGGGTAGTGCTGCAAGCATTTGATTTAGAAGCCAAATGAACTTTATGTAAAATTACATTGGGCACAAAATCTTATGAGTAATTTTTGAGGTTAATACAAATAAAGATAGCACTTGAGCGATACATATACCTAACATTCTGAGTGAATTCATGGGTAGATAGTAGTGTTAATTATTGTCTTCTTTATCATCTAGTCTTTGCGAAAATCCATCGCCTTGTCTTCCTTGTGCAGATTGAACTTCAAAGGGACAAGATGAATATTTTACTTTGAAATACTACTACATTTTCAACCAAGGATTCTGTTAAGATGGGAATCGGGGAAAAAGGTCGGGATTGAGTTGTTGAAATTGGTGGAGCTAAGAGGGAGAAAATTCTCCCATGAACTCTTGAGCTCTTGCACTGCAGAACTTGCACCTTTCTTAGATAGCTTTGATATACAAGATTTTCTTTCCTAGTTATTCTGAATGCTTATTAGATGGAAAAAGAAATTCTCTTGCCGACTAATATGGTTATCGGACCGCCATTTCTTTTTTTTAAAAAAAAAAAATTCAAGGAAGCAGGACCCCTCAGATATACAAAATAGATATGAAGTGTATCTGTGGCAAGTGTAATAATCTTTGAGTAATTACATATATGAACAATTTCCATGCAATTTGATGATCCTCACCAATTAAAATTATATTTCCTGGACTGGTAGTGAGGATATGGGATATGGTATGATAAGCCTTTATTCACTCCATTGTCAATCGATTATATGTCTATGTATTATACACAAACGCATACATATGTAAAATCTTTTTAATCAGTTATGTATGGTAAAGGCATAAAAAGGATCAAGAACAGAATACTACTGCTAATTAGATGCTTATGTTTTTCTGCATTCATAACCATGGATTTTTCTCTTTTGGTAAAAGATAAGCTGTGACATTGGCTAATGGCATCTGCCTTTGTGTTTTGTCCCTTTGTTGCATATGTTCAATGTTGAAATATGTGATAAAGCTATTAAAAATATTTTATGAAGCTTTTGATATGGAGAGTTGGTCCAATACATTATGTGATCTTTATTGTTGCACCTAATTAAGACTACTTTTGTATCAAGGTCCGCCAAACTGGTACCCGACGAATCCGTACGAGTCGACAGATGGGTCGGTACAAGCAACTGGCATGCCCAATTTTTTCTTTTAAAGTTTTTCGAGTTTGATTAATTGTAATCATTTTTTTCAACTTTTTTAATGATTTTAAGTATAATTTGATGTTTCTATGATCCCTGGTATAATCCAAATGATGTAACTTGTTTTAAAAGTGATACAATACATAAAATGATTATTGAGATGTTGCATGCTATAAGAACAACATGAAATATCCTAAAATCAACAAGTGAGGTACAAAATATAAAATAATAAAATCAATTTTATATATTTAAAGTACAACATACATACCGATATCGAAAATTTCGTCGAGTGGCGATGCATTTCGTAGATATCCAGATCATCTAGCATAAGCCAGGAGGGCACATTAGTACACCCTCCTAACCAACCGACGTAGTCTTGTATGTTCATCCCATAAGGAACGCGCTTTGGGTTATAAGCATTGTTGGATCTTTCGTTGAAGTTCTGGCTCTAGGAGATGCCTTCTGGCTGATAATACGCTTGTGGAGGAGCCCATCCTGAATACATCGACGGCGAAATTCGATCCGTAAAATGCTTCGGGCTGTATAAGGTAATAGTCACCGAAAGACGATGTCTTAGACACATCATATCCATATCCAAATCCGTATAGGTCATAAGCTGTTTGTGGTTGTAGATAATAGGATTTAGTATACGACTCGAAACTTGATACGCCCATGGATCCTACTCCACGTGCGAGGTCATCTGCAGCTGTAGTCGTATCCTTCTGAATAACCTCGAGGAGTCTGTCTCCTATATGTAATCGTATCCTATCGGGCTCTATCAGATCATGCGTTATGGTCCATATCTTGTGTAGCATTTGTAAACTAAGTCTCATCGGTGAATTGAAGACTATCCTGCGGCTCTGTCTCATAAATGGTAGTCTTATGTCCTTCACTCTCTCTCTGGCTAGTAGATCCATGACCAACAGAACTATCATTGCTGCTGCTCCTGATCTCTGAATGTAAGTGAACTGGCTTCTCTACAACTCTATGGGGGCTGTAAACTGCCTTTTCTTTTTTTTTTGTGCTGAGCAACTGCCTGCTTACTCTTCATGCCCCTCTCTGTCTGGTTATGCTGGAAGGATAAATGTCACCCTTCTGACCGAGTCGACCGAGTAGCGTGGTGGTCTCGTCTAAGCATTTCTCAATCATATCTCTGAGAGGATGTCTCGGACAAGGAGTCGTGATAACCGACTCCCCAGTGACCCCTATGACTGTGGCTGATCAGCTGGAAGGATGTGTGACCATATTGCAATCTATCTATTGTCCTGCATCAATCCTAGCTTTGTTGGCTATGAAACTGGCTGGTCGTGGAGGCGATTCTCGCTCAAGCTTCGGCTCTTGCTACTGGCCCACAAGCCATCCGATCATACGATCATCCTCATCGTCAACGAAACTATTATGGATCGTTTGTGTACTTTAGCTCCACTTCCTCTTCAATGCACTTCAATCTCAATTTCAGATTGTATGAACATATACAAGATCGTTAAGGCGCTTCTGTGTTAGACAATTCTTTTGCTTGTTGTGGGAGGTGGACTAGTTGCGCTTACAACCACTCGAGAAGATCTTTTGGAAGAAGATTCAGATAGTTAGTCGCTTAAGATTTCTCACGAACAAACCAAAATAAATCCACCATTCAATTGCAAAAACATTGAAAAAATTTATATATAAGATAGTATCATATTAGTAACCATCTAAAGCCAGGTAATTGTTATCGTTAATGTATAGTATATCTGGATTCATACTTTATTTATTTACGACAGTTGTCGGACTCCAAAGCTGTCAGTGCCCCTCTAAATATTTTGGTCTATGAAAAAAAAGCTAAAATCAAAATTTTGGCATGATCCTTCCTTATTTTGTAAATTTCAAAATATTTTTTGGCGTCCCAAAAAAAATAGAGAAAATGAGATGATGAGAGGAAGCATACCTTATTCAGGGTTGGATCCTTCTTCAATCGTACTGAATCAATGTGTTTTTAGCCACAAGGAAGGAGAGATTATTTGAATAGGTTAGTTTCTCGGGACTTCCCAACTTACCTTTAAAACAAAAGGAAGAGAGGGGGGAGGGGGGGCGGTTTGGAATCGGTTCGACTCGGTGCGAACCGGACGAACCGGTTGTGTATAGAATCGGCTGGTTCGGGCCAAGTCTGTGTGGTTCGCAACTGGTTCTTATCGGTTTGGGACTGGTTCCGGCATGTTCAGAGCTGATTCCATAAAAAATAGGTGAACCAACCCGGTCCCCATCAGGTCGGCTCGGTATAGGTCGAACCAGAAACCTTGGTGTATATTATATTTGAAGATTGTTATCAAGTTAGGATTGCGTGTCAGAATTTTTTAGAAACTCTTCAATATCACTATAATGCCTATGTGAGATATCAGTCGAGAGATAGATTGAGTTTTCGTAATCAAGATTTGGCTCTGCAGTTTGACCATGACTGTTGGTATGGTGAATTATTTAATCTATATCCTCACATTAATTCACATTTTTTTTTTATTTCTCAAAGTCTATTTTGAAGGTTGTAATAAACTCAGGGTTGCTTGTCAGGATGTTTTTTAGGAACTCTTCAAAATCACTATGGTGTCTCTGTTAGATATCAATCATAAGAAAATGAGTTTTTAAAATCAAGCACTGGCTATGCTGTATAACATTATTTTCAGAACATAATATGATTTTCCACCGCCGAAGTTCCTTATAAACCTTATCCTGGAATTCGAGGTCTCTGCACATTATGTTTTTTTATGTTTTTTTTTTTGATGGCATGTTCAAGCCCAATAGATGAATTTTATGGAGTTAAAGTTTGCTTTAGATTGTTTATTTATTTGTAGGGTCTCTTTTCTTCAGCTTAGCTGGTTGACTGAAGTGGTCTAACTTTATTCATTGGATCAGTCTTGCCTGTCCAATCAAATATAGACTTCAAGGTTAGGCTTTTTCTGGTGGCTTTCTTGAGACTTATTCCTTCTGTGTCATGCCCGATCCTTTACATATTTAGATTGATGGTCTGATAAGCTGCTGTGGTTTTTGGGTATGTTGGTGGCGAGTGTTGTTGTTGGTGATTTACTGCCCGAGCATGGCCCTCTAATGTTGCTGTCTGTTCAGATCTACTGTGGACTTTATAATGATGCTTTTCTTTGATTGGTTTCAATTCGTCTCCCATGTTTTGATTTGGCTACTCTTCTGCTGGAACTTAGGTTCTTTTTGAGGCACATTGATTTATCATTATTCTTCAGATCCATAATTTGTCAATTACATGGTATTTTGTTTCTGGACAAATTTTTATTGATTTAAGTAAATCTCCATAGACAGATATTCTTTTTTTAAATGAAAACTAATTAATTGAAAAGCTTCTGCTCGCATTGTATACTTTGCTTAATTCCAACTATGTACGTATATCATACAGACCATTGCAACTGTCTGCATGTTTCTTGCCGGAAAGGTTGAAGAAACCCCTCGCCCACTGAAAGATGTCATACTTGTTTCATATGAAATTATGCATAAAAAGGACCCTTCAGCTGTCCAGAAAATCAAGCAGAAGGTATGTTTAAGGTTTAACTTTTGCTTTTTGTTAATCATCATAATCTATCTTAATTTGACATGAATAGGATAGTTACTATTATTACTGATTTTATTATCAGCATTTACCTAATGTCTTATTTCCACTCACATTTTACATTTTCTTCTCCAGATAGATTCTTTCCCTATCTTTGCAATTGTTTCCTTTGTCTTCTTTGCATTTGGCTTATCAACCAAGCATCTTTTTTTCTCTAATGTGAATTTTGTTTGCTATCTGTAGGAAGTATATGAACAGCAGAAGGAGCTCATTTTATTGGGGGAACGGGTTGTTCTTGCCACACTTGGTTTTGATCTGAATGTGCACCATCCTTATAAACCCCTTGTTGAAGCAATCAAAAGATTCAAAGTGGCACAGAATGCTCTTGCTCAAGTTGCATGGAATTTTGTAAATGATGGGTGTGTCAAGCCTTCTATTATTGTTTGCATCAGTTTCTAGTAATTTCCATTGTGGATTACATTGACTTCCTTTCATCGTTTCTTCATTCCTTATGTGGGGTATGCAGACTGCGGACATCGCTCTGCCTGCAATTTAAGCCCCATCATGTAGCAGCTGGTGCCGTCTTTCTTGCTGCTAAGTTTCTTAAAGTGAAGTTGCCGTCTGATGGTGATAAGGTCTGGTGGCAAGAATTTGATGTCACCCCACGGCAGTTGGAAGGTTCTACTTTTTGTTAAAATACTTTTGGTTTCAGACATTTTGCACATTTATGATGGGCATTGATTCCTATTCTTGAATGTATTGCATGCAGATGTTAGCAATCAGATGTTGGAGCTCTATGAGCAAAATCGTACGGGGCAACCTTCTCATGTCAATGAAGTAGAAGGAAGCACAGGTGGTGGGACTAACCAGCATGCACCAACAACCTCAACTGTTAGTGAGAGCTCGGTATCAGTAAATGGGCCTGCTCAAGATGCTGGGGGTGTTAATTTCAAGCAAGGAGGACAACCTCAACCACCTGCTAGGCCTGTGGGGTCCCACTCGCATGCTGATAATTATCGTACTGGGTTTCAGAGTACACAAAAAAGTAATGACAATTGGAGTGCTGACAGTAAAAGCATGATATGGGACCACAACATGGATATCGAAGGCAAGGATTGCTCTCATCATGAAGTGGAGAAGTTTTCTGGCTGCACAGAGAGCGCTACAGAAGCTTCAAGTTATTGCAGGGCCACACTTGATCGACCTTTGGGAGATGCAGCAATAGCTGAAAAAGGTAAAACAATGGAGACAAAGGAATGGAAGGATGATAGTTCGTTTGCAATGTCCAGCAGCACTCGTGGACAGAACTTCAAGTATGATGAAACTGCTAGAGGGTACTGCCCATCAGATGCAATCACGAAGATTGACAAGGACAAAGTTAAAGCTGCTTTGGAGAAGAGGCGGAAGCTCCGAAATGACATAGCTAAGAAAACTGACATAATGGATGAAGATGATCTCATTGAAAGGGAGCTTGAAAATGGAATTGAGTTGGTGGTCGATGATGAGAAAATAAAGCAGGATAGAAGACCTGCCTGGCTTAAACCCCCGAACAAGAAAGAACTTGATAATGAGCGTACAGAGCAAGTTGGAAGCAAAGATATGAGGAATTTTAGGTCCTCAGAACAACAAGCTTCACAGGAAAAGAGTAAGCTCAGATCTAATTCTGAAGATAAAACTGACATCGATTGTGGTTTTGAACCAGACCAAGCAAATGCAGAGGAAGGAGAATTATCATCTCTTGATGAGCATGAATTCCCCTCTCCAAAGGTACGCAGTAGCAATGGGAAAGTTACAAACACAAGATACCCCTTGAGAGAGGTTTCTGGGACAGGATGGTTGGATGGTGTGAAAAGGAAACGAGATGACTATCAAGGTCCTCCAAATCTGGTCAGTGAGAAAGATATGGGCATGGGAAGACGCTCGGAGAGTGTGCAGCATTATGGAACTTCCCACCCATCACGAGAGGGAGCTGGAGCAGGATGTTCAGAGTATACAGATAGGGATCATAAACGTTATAAATACTAGTCATGGTTGAAATATAATTGCTTGTTACTTGAAAAGCAGTACATTGGAAACAGTTATTACTATGCGATGTTGGGTTCCTCCATGGACAGGTACTGTTTGGGACAGGTTTTATCTGCATCTACGAGGAAGGACTAAATTGTATGCTTTTGATCTGCAGTTGGTGCTTGAGAATTGTTACAGCAGCTTAGTTCATAAGCCACAGAGAGAGAGAGAGAGAGAGAGAGAGAGAGAGAGAGCTCTGGCTTTGTTAATTGAAATCAGATTCTCCTTGGATGACAGCATGTATTCATAGAATGGCATTAAATGAGGATCAAGGAGTGCAAACATATTTTTATTTTTATTACATAAAGAGGTTAGGGACTAGGAGCTGCTTTCTGCTTATCTATTTTTTTATGTTTTTTTGTTTTTGAGGGTAGGCTATATATTGTAATTTGAGTTCTCTGAGAAAAGGATATAAAAGTTTATTAATATAATTGTATGTTATTGAGATGCCTCATGCTTTAAGCTGCACTGCTTTATCTAAGGCCAGCCCAATTCTTAGGCAACTAAGGCGGTTGCCTAGGGCTCCGGCCCAAAGAAGGCCCACCGTAGAAAAGGTCTCAAAGACAAAACATAAAGAAAAAAAGCCCCACTTAGTGAGTTTTTAGGCCGGTCCAATGCAGAAAAGGCTTCAAAGATAAAACGGAAAGAAAAAGGATCTCTCTTAATGAGTACCTTAAGCTCCTAAATGCATTGAGCCGTTCCCGGCTTTATTTTGTTACGATAAATGTTATTTGGTATGTACAGTGGTGAAAGTGTGTCTCTGTTATAAAGAACTGTCAAAGAAAAATGACACTCTTTTATACACGGGGAAGTTTTTCTGTGATGCTATAAAGAAACAATATTTTTGGTGGGTTATACCGCTCATTTTTTGTGATACCATATAATGCCGCCACCTTTAGAGACTGATACTTGGATGACATGGCCATTGTGATTCTTGACATGGTGGAATTATGTCTTCTTTAGTTGATTTTTATTGGCTTTTTAACATGAGATGGTTATGCAATATTAGTCTTTTAGAGGCCTCCAATATGTGGTAGTTTTCCAACAACATCATAATGTTCTCTTAAACTAATAATCCTCAAATATTTGCATGTTTTAGTATTCAATTTGTGTTTTGGATCGCTCTGCTTGTCATGGTGTCTAGTGCTTTCTTCATCCACTGCATGATTTTCTGCTGACCTCCTGCAGTTGTCATTTGCATTAGCCTGAGTATTCAAGTGTTTGTATTCCTGAAAGAGTTAAAGTAGTTTTGCATCTTGGTTGATGGCTGATGCTGAGACTTATAAAGAGAGATCTGTGTCTCGGCCAAGATGATTAGTTGCAAATCTATGAGAAAGCTGAGATATTTTTGTGTGTCATCTTAAGACCTTGATCGAGAATAGGTGAGATACTCTGATATACCAGTTAAAGACATTGTACTGGTGGGGCTCCTGCACTGATGCGAACAAGGTCTTGGCCAAGTTTTCTGGCTATCTTGGTTGGCTGACTGATTAGTTAGCCTAAGTTCACCTCATTGAATCCAACAGATGGTCTCATAATTCTTTAGTTTAATGTTTGTTTTTTTTGGTAAACCAGCGTCTCACTACATATGGATATGAATACGCTACGATGAATCAGAATGCAAAACACAATCGAGGCCCCAAAGGGATGGGCCAGTGCCATCCCATAGGAATAGTTTAATGTTTCATAGTTCTATAACCATAGTACTGCAATTCAAATTTAGTGCTACTGGGTCATCGACCAGCTTGCCAAGCTAAAAGGCCATGCGGGATTAGGGGTGGTTCATAGCAAGCACTGAACCAATGCCTTCATTATTTCTAACCTGCTGATACTTACCATGATTTGAAGCCTGTCTGCACTTTGCATGCTTGATTGACCACTGTATCCACGCGTCACGTTTAGGGCTCGTTTGGATGGTCGAATCCACTATTTGTGGATGATCTGTGCATCTCAAGTTTATTTCTTTTTATTCTGCAGCATGGCGGCAAACAAATGGAATGGGGAAGTTGTGGGGTGAGGGGTCCAGGGATCTCCTAGTGCCTATTTTAAGAGTCTGTTTGGGTATTCTTGCAAGAATTAGGAAGAGAGAGCGAGGGGGGAGGATAAGAGGGAAGTGAAGAAAAAAAAGATCCTCTCTTTCTCCTGCAGGGTTTAAGCTTGAGGATGTTGGGTTGACACCGGCCATATATGCTCGAATTGGCTATCTAAACTATGAATCCAGCAGAAAATCTACCTCAATTCTGCTGAATTATCCAAACAGGTTAAGTGATAAGTAACTTATCTTCAAAAATCCAGGTTTAGCTGTTTGCTAAATGGTGAATCATGCTTTAAAATGTTCTAGTTCTTTCTTAAGATTCAAATGAAAATTTAAGAATATAAAAAATTTGTTGATTTTACATACACTGATTTGCTAACTCCATGATCAACCGATTGTTATGTTTGACAACAAATTCCATAGATTGAACCAATCCCCTCTTGCTACATGGCAAGATAAAACAAAAGCCCTGGATATTACTCTGAAATTTTAGCATGAAAATGTTATTGTACCGATGAGATCTTCTGATTTTCAGCATCCAAATGGATGTTTGAATTTCGTTTTGAAAAAAATCCTTAAATCCTGTTTGGATGGAGGCATTAGTGATCCCAGTGACACACTGCTTTGAACCAAGTTGCTGCTGAGAACCAAGAGATTATTTTATCATTCGCTTTCAGTACTAGCATTTGTCCATGTCACATTACTCGGGAGAAGGGGTAAAAACAAAGTGCTTGGAATATATCTAGTCGAATCTATATCCTATTCTTCACAGAGATCCAAATAATAAGTAAAAATTAAAAAATAAAACTTCCATCTACGTGGAAGATGATGGATATGGCTGTGAGTGTTCGAACCTAGAATCCACTTCCTGGAGTTGGTGAATGGGTTAAAATGAAAAAATGGAATTGCAGCCCACAGTTTTTTGAGATTATACATCTTATTAATAGATTTTTTAATTAGTTTAAATTCTACTTAAAAAGATTGGAGATCCGAACCACGTAGGAACTCCGACATGCCCACAGTTTCAGAATCCAATCGGCATCGTGTTGCCACCTCCAAGTTTAGACTATTAAAGTAGCATTTCTCCCTCCTCCCTTCAATAAGAAACTTGATTTGAGAACAGGTGGTCGGAAGATGTGTGCAAGAAAGATATGTTGACAATCAAATCCTAGACCGACGGTGACTTCCTACTTTAGACTTTTCCAAGACCGAAAGGTACATCAATAAAAATATTTAGGCATCATTCTGAGAGGAACAAAGAATATGTCAAGAGGATACTCTTAAGGTGCAGCTATCACCTACCATTACGTAAGCTATGTTATATTTTCTTCAGCTTTTCAGTACACCATTTTGGTAAGAAATTTGATGAGAGGGACAGGAGACTCTGAGCTGGTTACCTGGAGTAAAGAATCATGAGAAGATCGAAGCACGCGACGTTGAGACATTCACTTTAATTGGTCAAATAAGAGAAACTAAATAGAACTTCCTCGATCAAGGTTCAATGAGTAAAAAAAAAAGTGATCAGTCTTCTTCATGGACTAAAAGATGTTATTTTTTTGAATAAAAAAGTGGAGACATCGTTTGTATGACATGGAAGAGGCTTACCTTGAATTCGATTTTTTTTTTTTTTTCTAATTTAGAGGGTTGAAGTTTGAGGGGGTAGGTCAAGGGGCATATTGGCCCCAGGAGAATTGCAGTGGTTAGAACTTGGAAGCTTGAAAAGCTGCTTTAAAATTGGTGGATTATAGGTAAGATAGGGCTGTTAGACTCAGTCGCTCTCCATGTAGAGAGTCAACATTTCTAAAGTTAGAGAATCCACCTTCCGGCAAGTCTAGTATGATCTCCATCTACTTCCTCGGGGCAGCTGATGGGAGGAACTCCAGTAGTAGGACCACACCTACCCACTTTGCAAAGTGACATACATCCATACCCTACAAATATGGCATAGACTACCATGCACGAGATCCCGCTTGCAATGACAAATCATGAAGCAATGATACTTACTGATGTGCATCCAGGTCGTCCCCAACTCACCAGAAGGACCGACCAATCAAAATTTATCGCGACGCCAGTGCATGGCTAGTCAGAAGTTGCCATTGGGCAAATCCCATGCCGCGTGACCAGGTTTGTATCTGGAGAGCTCCCTATGGCTGACAGCAGCATAGTTGGAGGCTCCGGTGATCACTGAAATCTTACCGATGTGATTGGCAGGATGTTATCCACGTGCGAGACGCTTGAGCTTGATATCCGGGCCATACCGAGGCTACTCATTCCTGGCTAGCCCATGTGGTCTAATTTTTCGGTGGTAGGTAAGTTCCTCCACTTATACAATCATTAAAAGAGGGGGAACCCAAGGGGGCAAGTGCTCAGACGCTCTAAAGGACGATAAGAGAAATTCCTTCTGTTTCTTAAACATTATCCGAACTAAAGTATCAGATGGTCCTCCGCCGGATACACTCCGACTAAAGGGCTTCTTCGTTTGCGTTGTTTCAAGTCAGAGCACGACCACCCAACTAGAATCTTTGTAGTGGCAGCCCACTACGAGTCCTCGTCTCGGAGCAACAAATTGTTGAGTTCTCCGCATCTCTCATACGGTGCCTAAGATGGGTCGGTTCCCACCAACAACACTTACAATCACTTATAAGTAGATTAGTTTGTTTAGTTGTGTTAAAGAAGCCAGTTCTATTAACATAAAACTTAGCTCAAAAGGCTATAATTTGATATTGTAGAAAGGAATCTGGAGTTGTAAAAAAATTCTCCCTTAACCTACTATGGTGAGAAGATCTATATATTTTTTTATAGTATTTCTGTACAATTGCTTATGATGTAATAGATACAAGAATTAAAATTACAACAATAGATTCTAAGAATATGCTCTGGGTATCTCTTGATAAGTAGCTATATGATCTTGGAGAAATGCCTTAGATTTGCACCTTTTTCAAAAGATTGGACCATATCATCTCCGTATCATGTAGGATGCCCAAAAAAAAAAAAAAGTAAAAAATCAAAACCTTGTTCTAGGGCAATCTTGTAATTGCTCATCTGTAGATGCAAACAAAAGGAATATTCTTTTCATTTTGGACTTTGATTTCCGCTCTTCCCCCTCCCCCTCCCCCTCCCCTGCTACTATAAATTTTACCCACCAACTCTGTTCGTCTCCCCTAATGCCAAGTTTTGGCGACGCTGCCAAATTTCTTTCTTCTGTCCTAATAAACCAGATTCAACGTCTTCCCCTTGCCCAACTCCTGCCAAAGCCCTCGTTTTTCTCATCCCGAAGGCGATCCCTTTGTTCGATCTCTCGCTTTAGATCCTCTCCCTCCCTCCCCGCCTCGGGATCGACATGCGGCGCTGTGCCCCTCGTCGTCTTCCTCCTCTCCTCTCTTTTACCTGCTAAGATCCCTCCGAGCTTCTCTTTTGGCCCTCGTTCACATCGCTCTCTTTCGGGTTCTGGCGGACGACACCGATTCCCTATAAAAGGTGAGATCTTGCGGCCTCTCCAGCTCGATCAAGCTCGCCTTTTGTCTCCGCTTTCCTGACTTCCTTCGCATGTACGGTGGCCTTTTTCGTGGTCGTGATGTTTTTGGGGCACGTGAGCGATTTCTGTGGGAAATGGGAACCATTCATGTGGGGAAGTTGGCCTTTTGGAGATTGATGGGTTGATAGTGTTTTAGAGTTCAAATTTGCTGGGATATGATATGGAGTTATGAGAGCCGATTTTTACAGGGTTTGTGGTATTCCTCTTCATTTCTTTCGTATATTTTTAAGCATATTTTTCATTAACTTTAATGTGTGTGTGAACAAGTTTGCAGTTAATTGGTGAAAATATTGATTAAGGAATGGGTTCAGTGAGCTGTAGACTTTTTTTCTTTTAATAATTCCTCTCTAAACTTAAATATGTATGCTTCTATGGAAAATTGCAATTTCAGATGTGGTTATGAGCTGATTTTAGTATAATATTCATAGTTTGCTTATGTGACTAAACCACAAAGTAAGCAAGAAAAATAAAAGAAATCATATAAATGGTATATTTCATATCCAAAGTCCATGTTGAACACAAGAAGTTCAAACAAACTGATTATTTTTGCTGATAATTGTTCTTTTTATTCATAAAGTAATTAATCATTTAACCTTCATATCTGTGTTCTCATGTCTATAAGAAACAGATTAGAATGGCTGTCACTACATTTCATCAGGCCACTGGGTCCATCCACACCCATGGGTGTCGCAGCAGCTTTGGCTTTCAGAATGGAATTAGAAATTATTCAGTGAATATGGTTTCTAAGGGTTTTGGTGTTGATGCACGGCTTATTGCAAGGGGAAATTGTTGCTCTGGGAGCTGCAGATTAAGTGTAACACGTGCATCAAGCTCACATTCTTCCGTAGCTGATCCAGTTCAAATACCATCAAAGAATAATTCTAGTGACTCAAAGAAAAAACCACGTAAGTCTTTTTCATCTGCAGCTTTTGTTGTACATTGGAAACCCTCAAGATTGCATGTAAAGCCACATAAGATCAAAGTTCTGCCACACAAAAAGGATATTATCAGCATGTGTGATTATAATGTTTTGTCTCTCTTTGACTACTGAATTTATTCCTTTTGAAAAGGATATTTATCTGTTTGCAGATGAAACTGCGCTTATATTGATTCGGCATGGTGAGTCTTTGTGGAATGAGAAAAATTTGTTTACTGGATGTGTTGATGTACCCTTGACCCAAAAAGGCGTGGAGGAGGCAATTGAAGCTGGTAAAAGGATATGCAACATACCTGTGGACATGATCTATACTTCTTCTTTGATTCGTGCTCAAATGACTGCCATGCTCGCCATGACACAGCATCGCCGGAAGAAGGTTTCCTTTTATTTCTGTCTTCTTAAATTTGGTAGTTATGCTAAGGATCTTCTTTTTGTGTGGCCATCGTATGTATCCTTTCTAACACCAACTGACCAAGAACTACGCACACACATACACATATACTTACATATGACATGTTAACATTATTTTCCTCTTGCATATCTCATGATTTTCAGGTTCCAATCATCACGCACAGTGAGAGTGAACAGGCCCAGAGATGGAGTCAGATTTCTAGTGAAGAAACAAAGAAACAATCTATTCCAGTGATAGCAGCTTGGCAATTGAATGAACGAATGTAATGACTTCTCTTCACTTCTTTTAAGAATATTTCTTTACTTGGACGAATGTTAACCTTAGTTTGGTAATGTTGCTTTGCTGTATCAACTGTTGTTTCTTCCAGGTACGGTGAATTACAGGGTCTCAACAAGCAAGAAACAGCAGATCGATTTGGGAAAGAGAAAGTTCACGAATGGCGTCGCAGTTATGACATCCCTCCCCCAAATGGAGAGAGTTTGGAGATGTGTGCCCAGAGGGCTGTTGCTTATTTCGAAGAACAGGTAAATACTTAATTTGATTTACTAATTTCACTGTAAACATTTTATATGTTGGCTGATGCATGTTGTGGATATTTTTCTTCGTCTTATGCTTTTTCTGGTTTCTTTTATTTCTTTGTGAAAAATGGATTTGATTAACAAGTACTTATTTCTGAGCAAGGTTTCAATATGGGTGTTATTTCATTATAACAGACCTCAAAGGGAACCATTGTCCATTTTGTGCGATTTCTAGTTATTTAGTATTAAAATAATTCATTATAACAGCCATTATAGCAGAATATAGCGACAATAACAGAAAAATAACAGTGTTATTGTCCAAATCTGTCATGCCCTAAGTTTGGGACATAACATGGCCATGCTACTGGGGGGTACAACCTGCGATAACACGAAGCCAAACATTTTATTTAACTTTCAAATTCATCTCAAAACAAAATATAATAAATAAAAGTCTAATTTCATCATCCATTAAATGAAACTAATACTAGTTCAAAGTGTCTAAATCGAAACATAAATACCAAACCCATAATTTTCAATATTCTGAAAATCATTAACCATAGATTCATAGTCAATTTAAAATACTAAATTTTTTCTACAAAATTGTCAAGCTTGCTAGCGCGAACTCTAAGCCTGGATCATCTTTCGTTCCTATTGAACTTATTTATCTGAAAATAGAAAAATAAGAATAGAGATATATGAGCGACATAGCTCAGTAAGTAAATCTTATCTATCTCATCCGTTCAAGCATAATTTTTTTATATCAATACATTATTTAAGAAAAATAATAGATATTACAAAATAAAGTATTTCATAGTACCGTATATTAAAACAAATTATAAAGCCAATCATGCATGCACAAATCATTCATATTTCATAAACATGGTTTCAAGTTTATTTTGTAAATCAATTCGTAAATCATCCTTTTGCTACCATATCATAGTTCAAAATATTGCTCATAGATACTCGTGCTATAGTCACTTTATATTCGTGACAGAGTCCGTATTCGTAGTCGACAAAGATTCTTGTTTCGTATTCCAACTTTATACCTGCTGGCGGGGCTTGTGTTCATAAGGATGCTAGCTCCGGATGCCGATTTTTCTAATTTTAGAATCATGCATAGTTATCTGAGAGCCTTTCAAATACTTATATCTTTTTTTTAAAATATACATATAAATAGATAAAAATACTAAATGACATGATCAGATTTGTCTTTCATTACAAAACTATTTTCATTAACACATATGTTGATCTGTAATTTTAAGAAAAGCATGATACTTTCACAAGCAAATGTTATGCACGAAAAACATGATTATTTGAAAAATAATGAGCGTAATATGTACTTACCTCTTCCATCTTAAACCATCAAACTTCGCTAGGCAAATCTACTAAACCTATTTAAAATATTAAAAGCAAAATTAATTTCTATTCAATGTCTTGAATGAAATTATATAATAAAGAATAAGGATGATTAGTCAGATGACAGCGTTCCATAGTTCTAAGTCAGTCAGGCTTGGGCAACCCAAAAAATGAGTCATGGGGCACGAACTCGATTAGGGTCAAGGTCGTTCGATAAGGTTCATCAATGATGGTTTTAGGAACATTCAATAAGGCTAGGAGGACCTGTTCGGTAGGCAGCCCAAGCACTAGAGCGGTTTAGGGCATCTTTGCAGGGATCAACTCAAGTCCATAGAACAGGTGGACAGGATTCCATAATGGGATTCATAAGTCTGTTTAGAGAGAAATAGGTAGATGAGAGAGAAAGAAGAGAGAGAAAATAAGAAAGAGAAAGAGAATGATGGGCTCTCTCTCTCCTCTTTTTTTCTTTTCTTTTTTCTTTTTTTCTTTCTTGGTAAACATGGGAGGAAGGGAGTGGATGGTGGCTGGCTATGGTGGTCTGGCGAGGCGGCAGCTGGCAGGGGTGGCACAGTGGAGAGGAGCCGATGGCAGCGGCCGGCTGAATTCAACTCAAAAACAAAGCCAAGAAGGGTGATTCTTGGCTTGGTTGTACTCGGATCCCAGCCCGCTCGCCAGCAGATGGGGGGGTCTGGCTTCGGTCAGGGACCAACATGAGGGAGTGGTTGAGGGCTTCGGTGATGAACGTCGGTAGTGGACATGACCCAAAAAAAGGAAGTAAAACAGAGCAAAACAGGGGATCCTTTTTCTCGAGCAGTTTTCGGCTGATTTCTCAGTTGGTAGCCGTAATTCCAAGTCGTGGGAAGAAGAAAAAGGAAAGGGGAGGAAGGAAGGGTATTACCTCGGTTCCGGCAGCATCCGACAGCCCCAATTTTTGGCGGGCACAAGATCGAGCAAACACAAACTCAACAGGAGAAAATAGAGAGGGGAGCTCGATGATCGTCGGTGGAGGACCAATAGAGGTGAGGAGGTATTTATATAGAGGAGACCTAGGGCTCCGGTGGCCCTAGGTCTCCGACTCCTAGTTGGAGTCGCTGAAGAGAAAGAAGACTCCCTTTAGAGTCTTCCACTTCCTATCATGTGCATGACACGCGAGGGTTTGCGATGGGCCGGGCCGATCAATTGGATTGGGTTTGGATCGGGCCTTCACAAAATCACATTCGGTTGATAAAATATTTCTTTTTTTGGGCAGTACAACCATTTTGGGAGGGAAATTTTTTTTAAAAAATGGATTTTGAAGAGAAATGCTATTTTATTAAGGGAGTAGTGCAAATGCCGAATGGCGGTTATTTGTGTTATAATGCCATTGTGACACCAAATAGCCCACTATAACAGCCATTATCTTTTTTCCTGTGATTATATATAAATAAAGGAGGGGGGGGGGTCTGGAACTGTTATATGTAGGGAACAAATTCAAAGTTTTATCCAATATGCATTTTCAAAGGATTAAAGCTTGCATCTTTAGATTTATGGTTTATTATCTCATGTCTTGCCATACAAATGTGCCTTTATCATCTAACCCTTGGCATAAGAATGGAAAATCTTGTTGATATTTTTGTAATGAAGCAGCCCTTGGATAGTCTTTGTCTAATATGTTTAGCATTCAAATATTAGCTATTCTACTCAATTATTTGACCACTGGAAAGGATTGTATGGCAGATTGAACCCCAACTTTTGAGTGGAAAAAATGTGATGATTTCTGCGCATGGAAATTCACTAAGGTCTATTATTATGTACCTTGACAAGCTTACTTCTCAAGAGGTCTGCAAATGTCTTTATGTTTGGGAAATTTTCTATTATCAAGTACCCATAGGTCGACACACTGATCTGTGTATGAGTTTCGAACTGGAAAGTAAAATTATTCTCCCTGCAGGTAATCAGCCTTGAGTTGTCAACTGGCATTCCTATGCTCTATATTTTCAGAGATGGCAAATTCATCAGGAGAGGGAGTCCTGTAGGACCTTCTGCGGCTGGTGTTTATGCTTATACAAAGGTATGCTACTTCTTCACACTTTTCATGTATGGCTAAAATTTTCCTTTTGGCCCAAGCTATTCCTTCTTTTAAACATTGATTTTGTTAATGGTATACCATATGATCATAATATTAATCATATGCTATGCAAGATGTTAATAAACAGCAAAAAATTACAGCGCAGGAAAGATGTATTTAGGGTTACACAAGGAGAATGATACTTATTTTGAATAACTGCAGCATGATTGGCTATTCTCTTTTTTAATTTGGATTGGGCTTTCCAAAATTTTGGACTTCAGACCCTTTTTTCTTTCTTTTGTTGTGAGTGAACTGACTGCTGACGTTTTGGAGGACCCATGGCATATGCTGTAAGTGAATGATTGGTGAGACATGTTCAGATATGGTTCCACCCCTCTGCTTTTTTGGGTTCAAGGAGGAAAGATTTGGACATGGTGTACTTGATGGCTTAAAAGTTTTTAAACCATCTGTTGCTCTCCCCCCCTTTGCAGCTGCTGATTAAATACTTGATAACCAATTATGTAGTCTTTTTAATTATCTTCCTTATTGCTTATTCTTCACTTTGGTAATTGTCTTTTCTCTTAAAATATGAATTCTTCTCGTACAGCATAAAACAATCATTTCCATGAAAAGGATTGATTGTCATATCTCAATAATTTCTGTTATGGATAACAAATGAACACAAACCACACTCATCTTCCAGCATGAAAAAATTTTCTTGTGTGCAAGCATTTTTATAAGCATTGATGAATTCTTGCTTGAAGCATTTTTCAGTCATTGACAATACAAGTCATATAGTTCTGTCTCTCAATGCAGAGCTTGGCTCTTTACAGGCAGAAGCTAGATGAGATGTTCCACTGATAAGGTTTAAGCAGGTAATCTCAATTTTCTTTGTACTGTGTGGTATGACCCCAAGAATTTGTTTTATATTTCATTCCTTTTGTTTTCCAGATTGATAATGAAGGTCTTCTCGGTTAGTGATGGCTTAAGCATTATCATTTTGTGATGTCTTAGTGGCTTCAATCATATGTGATCAGTTTCATGGAGTGGTTGCTTTCGACTATGCATAAGAGACTGTCAGTGCATTCAGTTTTAGTGATGGCTTAAGCATTATCATTTTGTGATGTCTTAGTGGCTTCAATCATATGTGATCAGTTTCATGGAGTGGTTGCTTTCGACTGATGTATAAGAGACTGTCAGTGCATTCAGTTGTAATGCAAGATCTCCACATGTAGTCATGATGGGATCAACAACCATGTTTTGTTACAATTTTCTCCACATAAGCTACACACATAGAATGATAATATGACAAGCACTTGGCTGGTTACTAGTTTCTCATACCTCAGTCCACTAGTAGCCATAGCAGGAACCATGTCGATGTTGATAGTTTGGCTCCTTGGTAACCAGTTGTTAGGGTGGTTGGATTGGCTCTCTGCTCTCTATCATTATTGGTGTGTTAGTTGAATTGAGGTTCTAATCTTGTGAACATTAGGCTGTTTGGAATGGGAAAAAAATTTCTTTTGTCAAAAATCACAGGTACCATGGATTATTTCTACTTTCTGTTTTGCAGATAGGAATGAAGGTTCTTGATTCTTAATGTCTGGCTTTGACTCTTAATGTCTGCTCATTTTCATAGTAGGCATTTTTTGGTGCTTGCTTGCATAGGAGTTATTATACAGATAAGCTTTTTTTTATTTTTATTTTTTGTGATTACACAGATGACTTATACCCATCTAGTTTGGATACATTCACTCATATTAGAAGAAAAGGTATCCTGAAACCAAAAGATTCTACATAAGCTGCCATTCAATCTACTGCTTCGTTCATCTCTCAGTAAATATATGATGCGGAAAGAGAGATAAGCAATCTAGATATGCTCCATATATCCATCATCTCGGTAAATATAGAGATAAGCTCCTTCATCGTCCAAGGGTTTCAGAGAAAATTGATAATCACCGCAACCAAGATTTAAATAAGCAATCTCTTGGCCAATAATCCTGTTATAACAGCTGCTGTATGACGGGAATGACGGCTGTTATTTGAAATTTCCAAGACAAACTTCCATGCGTAATACCAAAAAAAAGGTGACTCAAAAAAAAAAAAAAAGGAAAACCCCAAAGGCATGGCCAAACAAATATGTTACTTTTGCTGTTACTGGCTAAATATGCTTTATTTTCTGTTATAATGCCAGTTGTAGCAATTATTAATTTTTTGTTGAAGCCCTTACTCAAGGCTGAAGTGGACTATGAGGCGTTCTTTTCTTTCTGCTATGACAGCAAAATAATGGTTTTAGAGCATGCCTGTAATGTGGCGATACTGGCATTATTAGACGAATGGACACAGCATAAGGAAAAAACAGAAGGCAGTTTTTCTACCATTCACCATAATGAATGCTGTAAATCTAATTTGATGCAGGTGCAATAAATAAACAAAGAGAAGGATGACAGAGGGGGAGGATTTGAGCGAATTAGATGTCAAGGGTAATAATAATCATTGTAGTACAACTATACAAGAGTTCTCTTATAAAAAAATGTTGACCTGATTATAATCTCAACAAGATAAGTCATCTTAGTACTACCTTAACTAGTAATAATACTAGTTTTTTTTTAAGACAAAAAAAGTATATAATAGGTTCTTAAAGCCTCTCAATATTTTTATTTTTTTATCTTTTCTCAACAAAATATTTTAAACTTACCATAAAAAGTACATAATAGGTCTCTTGATCAATACAATATTTTTTAATAAAAAACAATCAAATTTGAAAAATGAAACTTTAGTTCTACTACAATTACATAGTACATTTTGCTTGCATTCTCTCATTTTTTTAAATACTTTTTCCCAAAGTTTCCTCACAAGATTTCATATTTGTTTAAGGAATGATTTCTTTATTATGTTCCTTCCTATTTCTCTCTATATCATGTTACACAAATTTAAGAATTTTCTTTTGAAAGTACTTCTTAATAGCATCCATCCTGCAAAGTTAAGAAATGGTCATTCCACTACCAAAACTATGTAGCTCATAGATCTTTTCAAATTAAAATGATCAAAATATCCTTAATGGGTAAATGTGCAAAAAGAAGCATATATAAGGCGATCGCGATGGAGGACAAAAAAGTAATTTCAATTTTTTTATTTTATTTTTAATTAAAATAAATATGATTTTTATTAACGGTGTTAGGGGAATGGTTATTGTTGCTGGTGGTCCAAACCGAGAACGATTGGCACAGCGGTGTGAACGGGATTCCGTCTGAGTTGCCTTGGTTGGTGTTGATTGTGCTCCACCTTCCACCGGGGAAACCTGCAAGCAAGCCTCGCACCACCACTGGGGTAGTGGGGGCCCTCCGACGATCAAGTCAGAGGAGATTGGAGGAGAAGGAGAGATAATTGCAGGTAGTAGGAGAATGCTCTGGAAGTTCTTGCTTACCTCCCCCCTTCTTCCCCCCGTAGCATATATACCAGGCTGGGGGGTCCTTCGGGGGGGTTGGTCATCGTGTGGCACGATGGAGTTGCCACTGACATGGCCGTTACAGGGCGTCGTGGGGCAGCGCTGGATACGGCCGTGACAGGGCGTAGTGGAGCTCCGCTTTGTACGGCTGTTACAGGAGATCGTGGAGCAGCGCCGGATACGACCGTTGCAGGGACAGAGGGTCGTGGCGTGCTTCAGGGGAACAGCCTGTCGTTGTCGAGAGATTGCCGACTCGGGATCGGATTGCTGGATCAAGGGGCAGCCGACTCGGGGTCGGGCTGCGAAGCCGAAGATATCCGACTCGGGTCGGATTGCTGGATCAAGGGGCAGCCGACTCGAGGTCGGGCTGCGAAGCCGAAGATATCCGACTCGGGGTCGGGTTACTGGATCAAGGGGCAGCTGTAGTCTTCTTGGGCGCGTGTCGGTCACGTGGGGCATGGTGGCTGAGTTCCCCCGTAACAGTTATATTAGAAGGTATTTGTGTAAAAATAGTATTTTATAAGGATACAGAAATAAATATAAATTTTAAAAAAATATCTATATAAATTTGAATTTTTAAAAAGTATTCATGTAAAATATATATATAAAAAAAGAATGGATCCGGATATCCCAGTCCTTTATTGTAGCGTGATATGATAACAGGACGAGAAGACCGAGTCTCCCTCCCACATAAGTTGGCGGGAGAGTTCGTTGTCTTCAACAACGTTAGCAGCGAAAGGAGGCCAAAACGGAAAACAGAGTACGGCCTCGCGGCCACCTGTAGCCACCCCTCGTTTCAGGCCTTGGCTCTCTTTCCATCTCCCAAAACCTCTCTCCACCATCCAATCTTCCGTCCCCCCTGCCTCCATCCCACCCGCTCTCGCTTGCCGGCAGCCTCTCCGGCGACCATGGAATTATGAGAAGAATTGAAAGACGGCAGAAACCAAGTCCATCAATTGACACTCGGTTTCGTTTCCATCTGAATGTCCACTCAAGAACAGCCTCGTGATATGACCAAATCCAGCGCTAGTAATGAAAATTCCGTCAAGAATGATAAGAAGAAGAAGGTATATGTCGAGGCTTTGTAGCTCAGCTTGTCCTCCTTCGACAGGGTTCCTGTAATTATATTACGTGGTTGATCTTCTCGCTTTACCTTTCATTGCCAGTCCATCATACCAAATATTTTTAGCAAGAAGGGGAAGAATGGGGGAAGTGCAAATGACGATATATTCCCGCGGAGGGATATTGTTTATGGTATACAATCTTTTTTGAATAATTTCTTTGATAGTTTCATGTCATTTGTCCAAAGTAGCATATTTTTAAGTTCTTCGTGACATGCATTTTTTTCTTGTTTCTTTGTTTTTCCAAATTTGATAGATTTAGAGAGGAGGTACATGATAAGGAGAAGTTTCATGGACACATCTCCAGTTATCAGAAAAAGCTTTTCAGGTGGCTTGTGGAAATTTTGATCTCAATACATCCATTGTGGTTGATTGCTTGAATTCCAGCATAGCACAGAGATTAGCTATGTATAAGCCAGACTTTTATTTTTGATTTGCTTCTCTTCAGATAGACACTCGAGCTCACGCATCGAAGGTCTGAATCTATGCAGCTTCGAACGGCCATGCCGGCAACCTTCTGAAATTCAGGAATTCCGGTAGGATGATATGTGATTCGTTCATGTCGAGTTGTATTCGGAGAGCCATGCTTTCGGCCTAATATTTCTTATGTGATGAAATTTTGTGCATTGCAGGATATTTGTGGCAACATGGAATGTAGGGGGGAAGCCTCCACACAATGGTATCAACCTAGAAGATTTTCTACAAGTAGAAGGATCCTCAGACATCTATATCTTAGGGTAGGGGAAGCTGTATCTGATGTTTTAGTTTTCTATCTTGACATGGAACAAATAATTAAACACACAATCTGGTACAATGGCATCACTTAAGATATATAAGTTTTATCCCAAGAACTTGTAAATGCTTTGTGAATCCAATTATGATGAAGCTGATCCAAATCGACTTTCTACATTAACAAATTGAATGCATGTCCATTTGCACATTTGGAGAAGGATCTCTTCACCATTCTTAACTCATTCACATTGTGTGATTAAGTTTGTATTGAGGGGTTATTGGTGATAGCCTTATTTCATTTAATCTGGGTGGATCTATGGATCCTACTTTGTAATTATTTCCTATTCAAGGCCAGCAATTTCAACCCAAAAAATACCACTTACAGTCATTGTGACAAGCCATTTAACCATTCAACGTAAGTTATTAATTAATGAGCCGATATATCGACGAGTCAGATATATTACATAACTATGGCTTCTTATAAGTAATGTTAGGGAAATCTCTCAAAATTTATTATAAGAAATGTGCCATGCAAATCCTTAAAACTCCATGGGTAGTACGTGAAACTAGCATTCTCTTCACCAATAACTGCAAATGCGGAGAAGCCATTCATTTAGACGAATCAAGCCAGTCTAATTCGTATTGTTCGTTCAGTTGATCCTGACAAAGAATTGAAGGGAAAATATTTAGCTATTAGGAGCTTTCCTTCTATTATATCAGCACTAGTCTTCTTCATGCTGCATTAGAATCCACTAACCATGGACTAGAATAATGTGTGTTCTTTCTTCTCTGTATTTCCTTCACAGGTTTCAGGAAATAGTTCCTTAAACGCAGGGAATGTGTTGGTGATTGAGGACAATGAGCCTGCTGCGAAATGGCTCGCCCTCATCAGCCAAGCTCTCAACAAGCCCAAGACCAGTCCTCCAGGGATGACTCCTCTGATCCCAACACTGGCTCAAAACCAAAGTAAAGATTCCAAGTCCACGAGCGGCTCCCCTTCTTCCAAAAGCCTTCACTCAAGGTCTCAGCAAGAACTACTCGTGTTGATATGCTCTTGTTAAGACTGCAATTGCGGATCGGAGCCCTCCAGCGTCCGGCGAAGGGCAAGAGAGCTCAGGAGTTCGTCCAGAGAATTGAGTCCACCGACGAGGACTCTCCGATTACAAAGTTTGCAGGCTCCGATCAGCAAAACCAGATGAACTACTGTTTGATCTCGAGCAAGCAAATGGTTGGTATCTTCCTCTCCGTGTGGGTCAGGAGTGAGCTGGTGCAACACATCGGCCACCTTAGGGTGGCCACCTTGGGGAGAGGGATCATGGGCTGCCTTGGTAACAAGGTCAGACACAAGCTTCAGCTTCATTAGCCCCCATTAAAGCTAAAATTGGTGGCTCACAGGAATGTTTATGCTCCAGGGGTGCATTGCCGATGAGCATGTCGCTTCATCGGACGACCTTTTGCTTCGTCTGCAGCCATTTGGCTTCAGGACGAGAAGGGGGGCGATGAGCTAAGGAGGAACTCAGATGTCAATGAGATCTTGAAGAGCACACAGTTTCCTAGGATTTGCAAAGACCCCGGGTCGTCGAATTCCTGAAAAAATCCTTGAACATGAGTATGGGATCCATAACTTGCAACGAGCCAGAAACTAGAAACATGATATCAGATTCTTTAACTCCTTTTAGTTTTTATTGCTTGGCAGTCGAGTGATATGGTTTTGGTGATTTGAACTACCGTGTAGCTACTAAGCTATGACGAGACAAGAGTGCTTCTGGAGGATAATGACTGGGAATGCACTCCTTAGAAAAAGATCAGGTATGTAATCTTTGTCTAATCAACAACTTATAATGGTGAGATGCTTCTTTATTGGCAAAATATAAGTGCAAACAAATGCTAAAGTTAGGAATTATAGAGTATTGCATTTCGCTACATATTAAGTCGATCAAAGGCAGGATTGTAGGCTAGGATAAAGTGCCATGATAAGCTATATGTTGATCATATCACTACCTGTCATCCTATATATCACTACATAGTTAAATTCCATGCCTTCATTGTGTCCCCCTTCATGGCCTGTTTTACCATACCGCATGCTCGATATTGAACTTATGGTTGGTTAGATTCTTGATAAAATGATCATATTTCTGAGGCTCCTTTTTTTCTTTCTTTTCTTTTCTCCATTATACTGCTGATTACAGTTAAAATAGAGAAAGAAGCAGGGAGTATTCAATGGGGAAGAAGGAAGATCTATTTTGCTCCTACTTACAAATACTCACACAACTCCGATTCTTTGCTGGGGAGACAGTAAATCTAAGAAGAAGCGTAGAACACCTGCATGGTATATTGTAGCATTATCTATTCCAATATATATATACCTTCCAATGCTAGTAATTAGGAATGATAGGTTTTAGGCAGTTCTAATAAGTTCCTTTGAATGCTTTTATGATATTAATCCAGGTGCGATCGAATATTATGGCATGGGGAACGGAATAGAACAGCTTCAGTATATAAGAGGAGAGTCGAGATTCTCCGATCATAGGCCTGTCTGTGCCGTATTCGTGGCTCAGGTTGATATGAGAATGGTGGCAGAAGGCAGAATGGTTATTCCAGTGTCGGTTCGAGGATTCCTTTCGATGAACTCATACCTCAGAGACACAGCTTCTATGAATTCTAAAAGGGAGATTTCTCTTATTGTGTATACTTAATAAGAAGAAAGGTTGATCTATGTCCCTAGCTTTGCTTGTTAGCTCTCAAATTAATTACGTCTCAAACAAGGCCAACAAAATTGGTTTTTGGCATGTAAAATAGCTGTCAGGAACTCAGGTCTTCTACGTTTCTTGTGTCCTTTTTTCCCCCAAAAATTTCTTTTGAGGGCAATGGGAACTACATGTAACAAACACCATATATATCACAAGAGAAATAATAATATAAAGGCATCAGTAAATACACTGACCCCCATTCAATAAAAAATTACATGAATTCTTTTTTTATTGGTACACCATGCTTATGCACCTATGTATAAAGTAATCATAGGGAAAGCTCAACGCACTAGTACTATCGTTCTTTTCTTTGTACACCCACCTGACGACATGTATAGTAGGAGAAGATGAGCATGAGCATCTCCTATTGTGATTCTCTTCAGTGCAGTTCAAAGTTCCAAATCCAACTCTTCTATAGAAGTGCAGCAGGTCTTCTTCTTCTGCAGCCAAAGGACTGTAATCATGTCATTCTCCTCCCTCCGCGTCTTCAAACACCATATGTCCATCCCATCCCCTAATTTAATGGTCTTCCTGTGTCTCTCGGACACACCATTGATTGACCCATTGCCAATTCCTTTTTTCATCCCTCATGCAATACAACATCATGAGCTCATCAACTGACCCTCTCTGGGACACCAATCTCAGATAAGTGAAGCTATTCCACTAGTCTGATGACTCTCATCACAATATCCATCACTTTCCATTCGTAGATCGGAATTATGCTTTGGAGCACCCATTAAGTTCTTTGAATCACCTCGGAAGCTTTTTTTCTTTTATGTCCTTAATAAACTCACATTTCTTCTTGTCATTGCTGTGATGATTGGAGGGAAATCCTTGAGGTGCCAGTGTTGCTTTAAGCTTCAAAGAGGGCCTCTCCTGGTTAAACTACGTACGTTAGATGATGGGTGCACCAGACCCCGTCGTGTCCGAGCCGAACCCACGCTACTTAACATCCATGGACTGCTTTCTGCGAGTTAGCTACAACGTCGGAAGCGTGGGAGCAAGGGGTAACCCAACAATGAAGACGTGCATGGGTTCCGAAGCGGACGCAAGACGGGGGGTGGAGATGCCATGAATGCCCGGGATCACACGCGGACGAAGGATGGAGAGCCAGAGAGGCTTCGGAGCGATTGTGGGGAAATGGGAGCGATGCGTGATGGCCCGTAGTTCGCGTTGACTGTGGGGGAGAAGGGCACTGATGGACTCCGAAGCAGATGGGGGGATGTGATCGGAAACTGATGGACGATGGCTCGCCTTGTACGGAGGCAGGGGAGTAATTTAAGAGTGAGAGGGGAGTGAGGGGAGTCTTTTTGTCTCCTGTCCTGCTGGTTATCTTGTATTGGGTTCCTCTCACCCGAAGAGAGAATTGTAACTCTGCTATTTGCATGGCTTATCTTCTCTTTGGGAAGAGCCATTGATATCATTTCCTTTCCCTTGTCTTCATTTCTTCTTCTCTAGTTGGGACCTACCATTAGACCATGTCTCACTTTCTCCAGCATTCATTTTATTCTGTAGTCTCTTAAGACTGCCAAACCAACCTTGTGATATGGTCTAAAATTTGGGCTCATATACTGGATGACTGTACTAAGAGCCTCAGCTTACAAGCCTTCTTATGGTCATGAGGTTCCTTATCCTGCCTTCCAGGGCCTCCTCTCCTGTGGGCCACCAAGGAGGGGATGGGCCCTTATCCAAAGGGATAACCTCCTCTATGGAGATTCACAAATGTTTGATAGTAGGGAGGAAGAGAGAGAGATGCCCTTTGGCAAACAGGGCAATGGGCTGTCGAATGGCAGAGCCCAATGGCTAGTTGACAGGTGCAAATGAAAATCAGGGGAATTAAAGACCACCGAATCCTGCGCTGAGGTAGGATGTGCAAGAAAAATGGAGACGGTTCAGCCTATTTCAGCCAGCTAACTCAGCAGCAATCAGAAAGGATAGAGGTCCTAGCACAATTTAGGATTTTCTTCAATACTTGGTTTCCTATTAATACCTGATTTGTTTACCATATTTCTCAAAAACTTCCAAAAAATACCTTCGACATCATATGTAGAGACCTTTAGAAATGATTAATACATTATCCTACATTAGAACTCATTTAGTTTGCAACAAGAATTTTCTCCTACTCATATATTTTTCCTCGAAAACTAATACCTTAGATATACGATGAGAAGGGATTTTTGACAAAGTTGGTTGAGCATTTGCTTTCTAAAAAAAAGTTGCATTAAACATATGTCCTTAAAGAAAAGATCTTACTATATTCTATTTAAAAGCTTAAGAGTACTTTTGAAAAAAAAAAATAACCTAATCTCCATTCGGTGGAACTGAATTTTTCAATGTTCCATATGAGTTTTTTTTTTCCATGAAAAAAACTACTTTCTCATCTTCTTCTTGAAAAAACTCTAATCAAATACGAAATATTTATCCATTTTTTCATTACCCTCCTCTTCTTCCCGGCGAACCAAACGAGCCTTAGACGGCATATTTTTGGGGCACAAGCAAACCTCTTCTTTAAGGCCTTCCCTCTTGTACACATCTGGACCACTGGATTAGACCTGGGCAGTCAAAATACATAGTGGAATAGGGGAGTTCCCTGCGGAGTTCCATTCTTGGCCGGGAATTCATTGCGTTGGGAAAACAACTGATAAGCATAGGAAATTATATTGTTGAAATACAAGCTGAACTCGTAAATAGTCCATTCCCAATGAAAGCTCGAAAGGGAAAAGGTCTGACGATCTGCATTCCATCATGCATAATGTCATGGCCCGGCTTAATTGGTTGGTTCACAGTGCACAACAAAGAGGCCCCTTGTTTCAGCCCCCCACCAATACGCATACGAAAGGCTTCAGCTTATTCACCTACTTCAAGCTACAATCTTATCATACTGCCTAGCAATAATGGTGCACTTAATTGGACAGTCACCATAAATTTTCCCCCTAATGGGCTTCAGCTGATACACTGGACTCGCAAACAGTTATCAATAACCAGTGAATCCAGACAAAAAAGAACAAGCTTTGGAATGGGGGCATCACATAAACAACAGTAAGCAGGGGAACCTGAAAGGTAGGAAATTGGACATTCTTCGACAGGATAAAGTATTGATTTCTGATGCAATTCTTCTTAGTAAGTGGGAAAAAATTCGAGCTCATTTGAAGCTCAGGGTGAACAGCTATGAAGAAACACAGGTTAATGTAAGTTGGTATTATTCAGTTTAACCCAGTATCACATTAACAATTCTTGTTCTCCTCTCACTGAACTGACTGCCTGATCTGATCCGGCCACTCCTCCCACTGCCAGTTACCTCCACTGAACCATCTACAGGTGAACATTCAGAATCAGGCATATGAGTTTCCTCGACTTGCCTTCACACTCTTTATCAGACTGATCAGAATCTGATTCTGAGTTGCCTGTGTCAAGGACTGCCATTGTCATTTCCAATGGTTTTAGAAGACATAGACGCATTCTCTTGGCTCCAGAATAAAGGAATCCGCTTATCATCTTCTCTCATCCTCTGCGCATAGTCCATTGATATTGAAACCCACTTGGTTATGGCCCCCAAATGCACATTCTAGTTCATCCATGTTAAAAAAGTTCTTCCATGATCTTCTTGGTGCTGTGGTCGTCAGAGTACACAAACTTAACTTTTCTGTAAGTCTTCGGCTCTAGAAAGGGTTTCACCACCTGCCACACATGATTAATGCATCTTTAACTAACAAAAGTACATCTACATGCTTGATTTTGCTGATCTCCCGAATCCAAAAAATATATATTTCCATAAACTTACATGAAAGTCGAGCTCTATAATGATGCACAATTTTTAGAATGATCAACTTCACCTGGCTGGATCTTTAGCAAAATATCGATAATGGGCTAATAAACTAAACCTATATAACCAGTGCAGGCGTTGGGGCTTAAGATACACCTACTAGTTAGGATTAGGGATTATTATGTGTTAAGGATAAGTTAGTAATTTCTGTATTTTCAGATATTTAGAAAATATATGCTAGATGGACCATGAGAATGCATGGAATGGTGCATTTGCAGCCTCATGAAAAGTGGCTGGCATCTCCCCAGAAGAACATTGGTATATGAATCAAAAAGCAAAGAATCATCTGGTTGTTATCATAAAAAATGAATCATCTGGTTACGTGAGAGAACTATTTACAATTTCAGCTTCAAATATCAAAAGGTAGGTATTAAATAATATATCATTGATCAGCAATGCAAACAAGGTTTTAAGTCCCGGTGGATGGGGGGGGGGGGGGGGGGTGTCCCAGTCGTCCTGTCCTATTCCTATGAGAAATGGGACAAGGACAATGTCAGGACTCTAAAACCGGGGAGAGAAGAAGAAAGAGGAAAGAAAGAAAAGAAGGAAGATGAAGAAAAGAAAAGGTGAAAGGAAAGAAGAAAAAGAAAAAGAAAAGAAAGAAAGGAAGGGAGAAAAAAACAAAGGAAGGAAAGAAAAGAAGAAAGAAGGAGAAAGAAGAAGAAAAAGGAAAAAAGAAATAAAGGAAGGGATAAGAAAAAGAAAGAAAAAGGAAAGGAAAGAAAGGAAGATAGAAGAAAAGGAAAGGAAGGGAAGCAAGAAGAAAAGGAAAGGAAGGGAAGCAAGAAGAAAAGGAGAGAGACGGAAGATATCAATCAAGATGGATGATCGAGACCGCCGCCAAGATGGGGTAGGACAACGGACGTCCTGTTCCGTGGAGAAACCGGACACCTCTGTCCTATGGGATTTAAAACCTTCAATACACACATATCAAAAAAATAAAAGTAATTACACATGGCAAGTGAGGCAATTCTATAGCTGCAAGTCATTTTTTCGCTTCTATCTCAAGAGGCAAGTTGTATAAAAATGTATTGATGTTTTTAATGTTAAAATGGATACTTACCATCCAGAAAGACTCGAAGAACTTTGGTGGGTGTACAGAATTGCTAAGCCCAGTCTTTCTGGGTAATGATCTTGTAAACATGGGCTGTTTCCTTTGTTACTTTCACTGATAGGTTTGAGAGGTTGAATCCATGGAAATCAACGAGCCACACCATCTGTTCCTGCTCTGGTGGAAGGTTTATAATAGCATTCTCCATACAATATACCAAGTATCTAATCTGTCCCTTTGTTGACTTTGTGTTCTGCAGTTCAATTGAAATTTGAGAAAGTGACATTTAGGCAAGTATCAGCAATGTGAAATTACAGTTTTCGTGAAACAGGTTTCTACTAAATCCAATATCCATATGCATATGTGCATTTAGGCTTGGTGAACCATAAGGAATAGAAACAGATCAAACCTGGCACCCAGGTCTCATGACAAGAATGCTCCTCCCATGCTTGTCGAAGTAATTAGTTCTGTAAATTTTTCCTGTCTCGGCTTCATTGGCTACCTCCTCCTAAAAGCAATAGTATTGAAAGGATAAAAAGGATAAAAGGAAAATAAAAACCAGTAAGTTTCACGATAACAAGCAAATTGTATTACATTAAAACTGTAACCCCTGTCTACATTATGCGGCATCTTCCTTGGATAGTTTTTGGGAAGATAACTCAGAAACATAACTGCAGCTGCTGCCAATGACATAACTTGAAAAACTAAGGCTGCTAACAAAGCACATAACTAGAGACACATTTGAAGTTTTATATCCTTAACAGCATTAAAGTTGTTAATTTGCTTAACTCTAAAACAACAGAAATGACTCATTTGCTTTTCCAAGACAATGGGTGAAGCAATTTCTTACATTAAGGTTCACCTGGCTGTACATTGAGAGGGAGCAGTGGCCGAGACAGTTTGTTTTTTCATGCACCAGTTTGTTTTTTCATCATATGCCTGCCTCTTTTTCAATAACATGGTACCTAAGTGCCTATTCTTGGATCATCAATATTCGATACCATTATAAGAAATTCTCATGGATTTCAGGAACTTAGTTCCAATTTTCAAGCTGTGAGAATAAACAGATGACCTAGAGATTGACAAACAAGATAGAAAAGCACGCAGGTTTCATGGAAACTTGCCCTATTTGTCTCTATTAAGAGCCACAAGATTGACCAATAAAATTCAGAAACATATAACAAGGAATAGTAGAAGTAAAGCCAATATATAAATCTTCAGTGAAGGCAACTTAAGTAGACAACATATAAATTTCCCCACAAACTCACTTTGCTAAACTCTGCCATCGTGCCTAAGTCCTCTCCTAACTTCCCCTTCCCCCTTCCTTTCTCCCCCATTACTGCACTGCTATGTTTTGTTTTTTTTTTCCTTTTGTTTTCCCTTTCTTTTATTTTGGTCTTCTAGGCCCATACTCCTTTTTGCTTTCATTATTGTAATTAAATATGTTTTGTTCTTACCTCCTTTTTTTCTTTAAATATATTTAGATTTGGCGTTGGCCGCCTTTTTAGTTGAGCACAAGTTGTATTGCTTGCTATTAAGAACTAAGTTTCTATCATATACAAAGTAATTATATATATACATCAACAGGAAGCAGGATAGAAACTTATGAAGAAGTATGCAGAACCTTTAGTTCCAATATCAACTAAACAACTCTCATTCAACATTTAGAAGATATAGTTAAAAGACGCCATTTTGGCCATTCCACATCAGAAAAATTCTTTTGTATTAGCCCAATGATTACATTCTCCGAAACGATGATACACAAGAATGATTGCACTATAACTTCAGCATGCAAACTAGTTCTCAAAAGAAAAAAAAAACACTTAGCATCTGAGCTTCCGTCATAACTGACTTACCCCAGCGAATTTCTTCTGGCTTGTATTGAAGGCGCCATTTCAAGGTTTCCTTCAGCATTTTAGTTGCCTTCTTAACATTCCAATTTCTTGCCGCCAGATATCTTGCAATTGATGCATCAGAACAATAAAGGGATAATTTGTCTGGCAATGTGCCTAATGATGCTCTTACTATACCAATCTGCGACGGAAAATAAAGAAAACATCAAAATCAAGAGAAAATGGGATACACCTTTTTTCCTCAAAAAAAAAAATCTCTTAAACCTTTAATTTGAGGCATAATGCATCCACTTTACCAACATTCTAAACTTTATAAACAAGAAAGCAGCAGAAGAAAGATGGATCACCTTAGCTCTCTGCTCCTCAAATACAGATTGCTTTTCAGAACCATTTGACGCGGAGTTCATTGAACTCATACTCAAAAATTCTGAGGTTTCCTGGAGAGAAAGAGCTAAAGAATGTGATGTTCACGAAAAAACTTTTGCCCGCAGAAACAGGCAACAATCAGCTTCTCTTAAACCTAATGTAAAACTGCAATTAATTTAACATGATAACTCCTCTGAGAATTTAACCAAAAGACGAGAATGAGTTAATCAACTGTGGCCAAAAAAAGATGAAACCAAATCACAATACTTGAAGAAAAATAAAATGATTTAGTATAGATAAATCATTTGCTCTCTGCAAGTTTGACTTACCGAACTTACTTGCATTTTGTGTCTCTTTACCGGCCCCAACTAGTCCGCTATATCCATTTCTTTGTCCACTTTTCCTTCTAGCATGTTGAACATTCTTCGATATCTTAGCCTTGTGTGGTTAAAACCATCATCCAGCTTCTTTGTGTTGAATTAATTTTGTGTCATTCCTGTTAGTTCACTTACAAACACACTGTGCATTTAGATCTGTCTCTTTGTCCTGAGTGAGTCACTGCCTCCTAAAGGCACTTTCAGTCTATCTTCAAATCACTTCTTGTGCTTTAAGTTAACTCCCTGACCTAAACATAAGCCTCTAAGTGTAGAAAAGGGGGAAACTCAAGAAAATCAGCCAAGCTTTTATCGAATCTAATAAAACAATAAACTGCTCCTAGAAGAGGCTCCATCTGTTCTTATCTGGGTCTCTTCCCGGCTACAAAGAGTCACTAAGCTAGCTGATTTGAGTCCAAAAGGGACACCTTTAGACTTACAAAGAGTTCACTAATAAGGTTATAAAATTTGATCCCTGTGGTGCCCCATGCTGCAATAATTAGAGACCCCTAAAAGCAAACGGTGAAACAAATGTATAAAGGCTCATGTTTTGGTAAAGTAACTGAAAACTTCCAGAATGAATGAAAATAGAAGCATAAGGACCCCCGACCTGAGAATAGAATACTATAATTGACTTAGAGAAAAAACAATCCTTATTAGATAAGAAGTCTTTTTGACCAAAACAGTTATTAGATAAGAAGTCTTCGAGGGAACCAAACCCTAAGACTTCCACCTCTGGGTAACTTCTTAAGTAAACACTTAATCGGCGTCCTGGACTAGTAACTCACAGCTGGAAAGATTTCACCTTTTTGCCTCATAAGTCTCCAAGACTTTCCCGTCAATCTTCTGAAGTTATTATATGAACTATGTTGCTTCAGACAACAAAATTAAAAATATATATGTTGCCACATTCTAGCCATATCATATTCTACTTTTCCAAAATTTGCCATACCTACATATTGGTAATAACATCATATCCATATACTATATCTGAGTCCATGCTTCCTAGCATGCCATACACTTCTGCAAACTTCTGCTACCTGCACCTTCTTATAAGCAGCATAAATCACATAAATGGTGGATTATGAACTTGCCCCATATCAGCCAAACAGAATAAACATTGCCTACAATTGCATGGATAGCATTCTGGTGTCCTTGTTATTTTCCTTGTTTTTGTTCTGAGAATAGGACAGAAGGAAGCCGAGCCAAAATTGGGGTGAGGGAAAGATTCAATCCAGGTCACCAGCATCCAGTGCCCAGTACCCTGCCAATTAAGCCACTTGGCATCCTCCATGCATATATTAAACTTTCTTAACGAAGATATTCTTTTGTCCACCCAAAACTCCATTGACACAATACATCATGCAGTTCTCCTTCGCTGCATGATTTGCAGCCATTGTTGAGCAAACATCAAAAATCTGCCAATTTCTGGTCCACATCTTGACCAAAATCCAGTTAGTCAACACCATTCTCTACCGATTCCACTACTGAAAGACAAAAAAAAAAAATGGTATCCAGAACACAAATTTATATCCAAGGGATCAATTCAATGCCGTCAACAAACTAATCTCTAACGGATCAGAGCACAACCATTTTCTTATATTATTCAATTAAACGCTTTAATCGGATGAGCTAAATTACTCACAGAACGCAACAAATTCGTCAAATGACATTAATCAAAAGTAGGTCAAAGATCGTAATCCACACCCATCACAAAAGTCAACCAACATCCATAAAAAAGATCGCAATCCACCATTAACCAATAAAACAAACTAGTCAAAATCGTTAAATTGTGTTCCCCCCAGATTCCGGGAGCCCACATATCAATTGTTGGCAAAGATAACGACTCGATGCCAGATGGAATCCAGAGAGGAAAAGAAGGAGATCACAAGCGCAAGATAAACAAGAGCAAATGAGGCGGTGCTAACGTGAGAGGAGTGGCTTACCTCCGGCAAATCTGGCGGCGGATGACAGCGGAGCCACGGTCCGACCAGCTGAACGACCGCCGAGGGTAGAGATATCCGAAAAAAGGCTGTCCAAAGCGAGACCGAGGGAGGGAGGGGGAGAGAGAGAGAGAGAGAGAGGTGGGGGGGGGGGGGGGGGGGGGGGTGGTGTGGGGGGTGAGCCGGTTAATAAGGGAGCAATAAAACCAAAGAGCAGGCGTGGAGGTTCGGCAAAAAAAAAGAAAAAAAAGAAAAAAAAGGAAGGCGGGGTCCACCAATTGGACGGTAGAGATTTCAACATAATAGGGTTGATGAGTCATGAGGTGATCAGAGGGGGGAATGGGTTGGAATATTCTGTGTGGTGGGGCCCACATAAAGGTGCATGAAAATCTAATTGCCGAGCATGTGGTATGATTGATTGTGTGTGGGTCCTTTCGTATCAGAAAAAAAAAATGTTGGGGTTAAATGAGCCCGAATTTGATCCATAATGATGTAATTTGGACTAAACATGATACTCTTGTAGATTAATCATATGATGTCTTATCTTTCACTTTTAACTAAGTTAAACAAAGGCCTTGAAGGATTGGGCCCATTGATCAAACTAGAAAGGGCTACATAGCGCCGAAAAGTAGATTTAGCATGTTAGATATAGTTAACTTGAGAAGAGAAGAGGACAACATGTTCTAACTTATCAAGTTAAAGAGTAAAATTTAGATCTAAATTGTGGACAAATTATATGTGGCGGTCAAGAAAAGTAACACTGGAAATTGAAATGACTTAGAGCTCTGGCATGAAGCATGCTTCTCACTTCAAGGGCCTATTACAACCTAGTAATTGAGATTTGGTACCTTAGATTAGAAAGAAAGAGAAGGAGAAGGGAAAGAAGAAGAGGGTGAGAGAGGGGCTGGGGTTAGGAAGGCCCGAATACTATAGGGTGGAAAAAAATCTCAATAATTTTTTCTCACTTTTTTTGAAAAAATGGGTTGGAAAGATTCGATTAACATTAGCTGAATCAGGTCTCATATTTTATAATACTAGAAATCTTGTTTCCAAATTCAAGGATCTAATAGAATTATCCAAATAAGCTCTAAGAATATGTTTATGTTCTTGCTTTCTACATCGGTCTATTTGTCTAAGCAATATAACTTTCTTGGACTTTTGTCATCAATGTTAGATTGTTGAGTTGGTAGATCACAAGTAAAACTCGAAAGTCTAGAAAAGTTGAGCTCAAACATAATATGTGGATTATTTAAGTTTTGATATTTTAGGCCATGAGATGGATGAGTCTTTCTTCTTCTTTGTTTTTCTAAGCAAAACAATTTTTTGGTAAATAAACAAAGAAAAACCCCTATTGCAAATATGTAAGGTTGAGAACCTTTAATTAATTGGAGAGTTGAAATGAGCATACAATATACAACAAGAAAACTCCATCCACAACATGGATAGCAACAATACAAACATCATGGTCGTGACTCAACCAACACCAAAATTGCTACCAAAGATAATATAGAGCACCCACCAGTATAAAGCACCTCCAATTCTACAACAGTCACCCCCAAATATAAAAGCATCATTTTCAAGTGCACAAAAAAGATTACTTTGGATGGACTACAGTTTTGGTATTAACAAAAAAGACATAATTAATCAAGCCAGTTCATCCAAGCATAAAAAGATTCTTTTTGCCAAAAAAAATCTAAGAAATCGTAGCCACTTACAACTTACAACATCAGGACTGAAATGGAACAAGAGACCATGTACCAACATGTTGGAGAGCGGGGAGTTCAGTGTTTATAGCAGCACGCCACTTTGAAACTTTAGATGCTTGTGTATATTATGATTCAGATGGATGAGCAACGAATAAAAAAGTAGGAACAAGATGTTTGGAGCTAAAGAAGGTCTTCTTTTAACAATTCTATGTTGGGATCTCGTCACCATTGAATGAGTGCGGCTTGGGTTTGAGGCTAGTTGAGGTGGGCCAGATGGAAATAAGCTAGATGTTGGATTAGGTTATGGGATGAAATTATTTTGGGACTGTTCTCGGTGAGTTGAATAGAGTGGTTGGGAAAGTTGGTCGATGGACTCCTAGTTGCTAGAAAAATGCTTAAAATAGGCTGGAGTTTGAAGTAGAGCTTGAACATTGGGTAGTATTTTGGTGTGGCACTGTTGGAAACTGAATGCGACCCACGATGTTACAAATCTGAAAGTGATGGGGATGAGGAAAGAGAGGTGATATGGCAATATGAGAAGAAAGACTCATCAAAGGCGACATATCTTGATACAAAATTGCGACTTGATTTAATATCATGGCATTAATACCCCTTTTGATTGGTACTGTAGCTAAGAAAATACAACAAGAGGACTTAAATTCTAGTTTATGAGATCGGTAAGGGTGAAGACATGGATAACATGCACATCCAAAGGCTTTGAGACGGGTGTAGTTTGGTGATTTTTAAAAATAAATTTTATAAGGTGATATGCGAGGTGAAGAGGAAATAGGCAACCTGTTAATAAGATATGTAGCAGTTAAAAAGTCTTCGAGCCAATACTTTAAAGGTAAATTAGAGTAGGCCAATAAACTTAGAGCGGTTTCAACAATATGGTGATGTTTTCATTTGGAAAAGAAACATCATTTTGTTCAGGCATGTATAGATAGGTTAAATGATGAACAATACCATGATATTTAAAAAAAATAGTGAATGCATGTCCTATGAATTCGCCCCACCGTTCGACTATAAAATTTTGATTTTTGTTTCAAAAAGATTTTTAGCTTGGTATTTGTAGTGAACAAATATAATGAACACATCAAACTTGCATTTAAATAGAAATAACCTTGTATAAAGACTATAATTATCAACAAAAATAAGATAATACTTGAAGTTTGAAATCAAAGCAACAAGAGGAGGGCCCCATACATCACAATCTATTATTTCAAAAAGTTTATTAGACAAGGAACTAGAAGGAGAAAAAGAGATTTTGGGACTCTTTCCAAGTTGACAGGATGGGCAAATATTATTGGACGACTTTATTGAAGGAGAAACTTTAGACAGAATTAAATGTTATAGAGAAGAAGATGGATGCCCCAACCGACGGTGCCATACCTCATCTGATACTCGATGCACGATAAATAATGTAGGAGAGTCTTCTTATTTGATGATTAGAGTGGGTGAAAGGTGTAGAGTCCGTTCTCAAGAAATCCGTGATGGAGCGTCCTTTCCATAGGCTTGTCCTATACTACAAAGCTATTAGCATCAAATGTAAAGGAACAATTGTTATCATAAGCAAATTTTTTGATAGAAAGTAAATTGCTTGATGCATTTGGATAGTGGAGGATATATTTTAATATAAGATGATTGGATGAAGTGGTGACATGAGAAGATCCAATGTATTTGATAACCAAACCTTCACCATTTTCGATTTGCCACATTATCTGAGCCTTGGTATGGAGAGTTGATGGTTAGATTTCCGAGATCAGTTGTAATGTGGTGAGTAGCTCTAGTATCTGTGTACCATGTAAAGTCACTCGTGGATGTGCTGTGGCCATCATTACAGCTAGTCGCTAAGGAGAATGTCGACCTTGGAAGCAAGATCAAGACGATGATAGCAATCCAAAGCCGTATGCCTAACTTCTTTATATATTTGATAAGTAGGATGTATAGTGTTTTGCTGGACTGGCGCTGCACCAATTATTTGCCTGATTGTTAGGCCCTCTACAATACTGCTGAAATCAATTTTGAATGCTAAATCACTACAAGAAAATACACTTTCAGCGACCACTGTCGGCGACTAAATGAATAGTGGTCGCTGGCAAATAAGCCATTTGCGACCAACATCCTTGTTAGTTACTGAATAATTGTCCTACACCGACTAAAATGCATATTTGGTCGCGGAAAATCAAAACCAAGTTGGCGGGGTGGAGGTAAAACGATTGGTGACTAAAGTTTGGTCACTGAAAATAAAGCTATATGCGACCCAACATTCTTGTTAGTTTACTGAATAATTGTCCTACACCGACTAAATGCATATTTGGTCGCGGAAAATCAAAACCAAGTTGGCGGGGTGGAGGTAAAACGATTAGTGACTAAAGTTTGGTCGCTAAAAAGAAAGCTATATGCGACCAACATTCTTGTTAGTTACTGAATAATTGTCCTACACCTACTAAATGCATATTTGGTCGCGGAAAAGCAATACCAAGTTGGCGGGCTGGAGGTAAAACTTTTGGCGACTAAATTTTGGTCCTTAAAGGTTCACTCCAGCGACTAAAAAAAATTTAGTCCAGGAAAACTTTTACGAATGGCGCCTTTTTTCGATGAAAAAATTGGGCAGAAAGTTTGAGTTTTTTAGTGACCAAACTTTTGGTAGTGGAAGGTTCCCGTAAAACCGAACGATGTTGTACTAGCCCCTGTAAGATGCTAATTTCTAAGTTCAAAAAAAAAACGGCTTATTTTCAAACGGTGCCGTTTAACACCTTAATTCACTTAGGCATATCCTCGTCTCTTCGGCTGAATCTCAATCCCACAAAAGTCGAGAAAAGTATGCATGTAGGGACGTCGTGCGAGAAACCAAACAAACCCTAATTCCCTATTCCTCTATTCGGCTTTAACTCCTTGCCTTCACCCGTCGCCGTAGTTAATTCCTTCGCCCGTTCGCCGTTCCCCTATCCAGAATCCCAAATCCCTCCCACTCGGTGCTAGCCAAGCCTTCTTCGCTTCCGAGTTCCTGCCCTATATCTGGAGAAGAGGAAGACCATGTCCGGTTGCGGCGGACACTACCAGAAAACAAGCGTATAGTGACGGAAAACTAGTGACGGCCCGTTATCAGTCACTATTTGTGATGGAGTAGTGACAGACAGAAATTTGGTCACCGTGGTGTGAACTTAGTGACAGATTAGTGATAGACCGGTCACAGAATACACGGATAGGATGGACGCCAAAACTTAGTGACCACCGTAGTGACGGGATATCTGTCGCAAAATTGGTAACCAAAATTGCAACCAGACAGTGACAAATTCAGTCGTCACAAAAATCGTAACCCAAGTATTTATAAATTTTTAAAAGATTATTTTTGGCAGTGACGGATTATTGATAGAAATTTCCATCACTAAATTTAATTTCTAATTCCAAAAATATTAAAAATATTATTTTTAAAAAATTATAAATTAAAAAAAATAAAAAAAGAAAAATTTAGAATGAAACTAAGTGTGCCCCGCCCAAATCCCCCCAGTCCGGCGCCAACACGAAAGCAAGGAATGGTAAATTCTAATCCTCCAGCCCTGCAGCCGCCCCTCAACCCGCGCACACCCCCCACCCCCCTCCTCCCCCCCCCCCCCAGCGATCCCTAACCCCTCCTCCTCCTCCTCCCTAATCCAAATCCAACAAATCCCTAACGGAAGGCCGTCCACGGCAGGGATGACCCCTCCCCCTCCTCCTCCTCCTCCCTAACCCCTCCTCTCTCCTTTGCGTTAACTCCAAAACCCTAGCTTCCCCAATCCCTCTCCTCTCGAAACCCTAGCTCCCATGGCGGCCCTCCTATCCTCCCAGTGCCAGTGCCGCTTCTCCGCTGCCGCCCTGAGATCCTCCGTCTCGGCCAGGCGGAGCTGCTTCGATGGCCACCAGAGACCCCTCTGTTCCGCCGCCTAGGTTCTGCTGCTCTTCTTCTTATCGAGGTTTCGCAACCTCGATCCGGATGGGGGAGAGTACCGGTTGGTCCAGTTCTCTTCAACGTAGGCAAATTTCTCCTCTCTCTCTCTCTCCTCTCTTAATTTCTGTTACATCATAATTTCCTCATTGTAAAGATTCTTGAGTCACAAAGATGCTTTCTTCAAGTAGGTAGTGTAATATTGAAATAAAAAAAATTTCTCATATGTTGGATAATTAATGCTATTTGTTTCCTCACATGAGGAAATGGGATTACATTTTTATAATCGTATCATATGTTCTGTGAAAATCACCTTTTGATATCCATTCGTAAGAAGGCTGAGATTCTTGGATCACTTCTCATGATTTTCTTCTCCACTATGTAATAAGAAGGCTGAATATGTATGCTGAGGAGATATTAGTTTTCTCAGGCTCAAAGTTACTTAAGCTGGGAAGTTCGATATGAAAAAAATAGATCTATGACCATATATCCAACATATATATTCTTTTCTGGGTTAGGCTTTTCCCACTGGTAAAGTGCCTGAACTGCATAAATTCAAGCAATATTTTGGAGGTTTCTTAGACAATCTCATGGCTTGGGAGTGTAATACCAGGTTTCATTTCCAATACTATTTCTAAATGTTAGGATTATCGGCTTGCCAGTTGCCACATGGCTGAGCATAACCACTGAACCAATGTTGCTCGTCTCATTACCCAGGCTTCTCTTGTAAGGTCTCTAGTCTCACTGGCCAGAATTTGTTAAAAAGATTCGTAATCAATGTCATGCAATTGTTTGTTTTGTATCCAGTGCAGTGACTTTGTTTCTGGTGCAGTATTTATTTAACACTTTGTGTTATATGTGAAAACATTTCTGGTTATTTTATTTAAATATAATTGCTCATGCTGAGTTTATTCCACATTCAACTATGAGAAAGGTTTAGTAGCTAGATCTTGATGGAATTGGAAATTGCTTCAACTATAATTATACTTGCTTATGCGCGTTTATTCCACATTGTGATCATGAGAAGGGATTGGTAGCTTGATCTGATGATGGATGGAAATTGCTTCAACTATAATAAATGGCCATGGAAGAATTTGTTTGGCAGAGCCCTACATCTAGGATGTATGTTAGTCTGACTCCTTCTGTGGCCATTGCTTGGAGCTTTAATTTCTGCTGCTTAAAAACTCATCTGATTTGAGAGATCCATGCTGCGATTTGTGTTACCAAAATGACAGCAGTTTGTGCAGTTGAAATAACCATTTTCTAGCTCTTCCATATTTTGAATTCAATCAGTTCACAGATATGGTTCCTCCCTGCTCTTAGTGGAGATGAATGCGGTCACTGGTGCAGTGAGGGGGCTGTAGCACAAGTAGCTCAATAAGATGAGAGTTGATGGGAGAACCCAGCTCTTTCAGAAATATTCAAAGAAAATAATTTTACTTGGATGATGCAGATAAATTTTGTATGCATGCCTGAATATATACAGCATTTCTGTTTATATGCACATTCTAAGTATTTTTCTGCTTTCTAGGTAGAGTACATTCTATTTGTCATATTTCACATGCAACCAGGTAGAGATAGCTAATCAGTGTTATCACTTACTTTGCCATTGAGGTTGGATTCAATTATTCTCTAGTTTGCATCGACTTGATCTACCACCAGATCAACTACATCCAAAATCTGATCAGCAACAAGGTTTAGGCACACCTCCTATTCAATTGACTGCAGCTCAGCAAACACCAGTGCACTCTCCATATGTTAAATCTGATTCGGAGCTTGAATACCATTGAAATTTTGGTGTGTTGTTTATAGGTAGTATATTTCCTTTTAGATAAAATCTTGATTTTACTATTTGCATGAATAATACATTACTAAGCTCTTTCTATCATTACATAATTGATAACAGAGTCCTCTATGTGTCTTAAGTTACAGATGCTGGATTATTGTTTTAGGTGAATATTCAGTTTAGCTCATTAGTTTTATAAGATCTATTGATCGTCAACTTAGTGCATGCTTATAAATCCTGCAACACAACTGCATAATGCAATGGAAAAAGTTTGCCTGAAGCTTTATGAAGTTCCCTTGAATCTTAAGGCACATGTCCTCAATTTTCATGTACTCATGCCCAACCAAAAGGGGAAAAAAGTGATCAGATTATTTTCCATTGCATGTCTTTGGTTGGGAATGTTGTGTTCTATCCAATCTTCAGCTCAAAGAAAATTATTGCCTTTTCAAACTATGCCCTGCAGTTGAAGCCTTTATAACCTGAGTATTATCCCCTTTATATGTTGTTTCAAGGCCTGACAGTGATATTGCACATGTTGTCTGCTTTCTTGGTTTATTCACTGTTGCAAATCTTCATTAAATCTGTAACCTTTCCTTCCTTACAAGTTTGGTGACAGAGTTCTTAAAGAAAGAATAGAAGCAAATTGCACATCTTACAAGTTTGGTGACAGAGTTCTTAAAGAAAAAGACTCAAACGCACAAGTCATCTATCCATCATGATGGGCCATGTATTCAACTGGTGGTACAAATACTCGTTGGTATGTATTCTCATTTATATTACATAGGTTATTTAGAGATTTTGACCAAATTAAGCGAAATGTCATTGGAACTTATACTTGAATTTTAGTTTATTATTTTTCACATGTGGTTATTGATTTTGTATTCTTTTTTGCTTTCTCAGATACATGGTGGAGTTATGAGCATGTGAAATTTAGTTTTTGGTACATGGATAGCTTTTGTTCAGATGATCATGGTGGAGTTGTCTACAAGCAGAATCTAGTTTTTGGTATAAGAATATTTTTGACTACATGATGGTTGTTTGGATGAACAGCAAGATCAGATATTTTGGAATTTTTAATTTACATTTTGATGTATTTGGTGATGATTATCACCTTAACATATGGTATGGATGAAATATTGTGATGTATGGTATTAATAGATATGCTTGACTTTAGACTTATAGATGATGATATTTATAATGAATGATTATGGATTCTCCAACATTGTGTATACTTCTATTTGGATGAGCAAATGTATTATGCAATATGGATATTGGATAGGCTGTGTTGGTTGTACAGGATTGGAACGAGCCCAAAAATAAATATATAAGCATATAATTTGATTGTTAATAAATACAGGTTAATACTTTCTGCCCACCAAAAAATGTTTGTTGCCAATGCATTTCCAATACATTCTGCGACCAAACTATTGATGGGGGAAGATAGACATTCAAGTGACCATGTTTTGGTAGCGGAAGACAAACATTCCACGACCAACTATTTGGTCGGCGTTGAAAATTAGCGACAACAGATTCGGTCGCTGAAAATTTTCTTCGGCAACCAAACGTTGGTCTTGTTGGTGTACCTAGGTGACACACAATATTGGTCGCCAAAACCTTTCAGTGACTAGGGGTTCGGCGACGAAGGGTATGCTAGTCGCGAAAAGGTTTCGGCGACCCAATATAATTATTCGGCGACTAGAATCTTAGTCGTTGAATATGTATTTGCTTGTAGTGAATGCATGCTGTTGCTGTGATGGTTGTTGGAGCATTGTTGTTGCTTGTTGTTGAATGGACCCACAATCATTATTCTATCTGTTGAACCCATTATGTATTGTGTGGGATTGGATGGCTCGTCGAGACTTAACTCTTCTATCAGAAGAAGGCTATAGAGTTCTTCTATAGTAACTGGTGCATATTTTGCATATGTTCTAACTGCAGTTTGGAATGATCTATAAGTTTTTGTAAAAACCTTTTAGGGTGTAATAAAAGAATATCCATGTTCACTTACAGGTTCTCCACTAGTACCTAGTTAGTCCTTGCTTTAGATAAATGGTATGGGATGGCTGTTTCTAAAAGAGTAGCATTAATCCAGGATAGCACCATTTGATCCTTTTCATACCACTTATCAAAAGGCAATATTCACTATTCTTTTATCACCTTCTAAGATGATTTTGATGAATTAGAAGTACTTCTATCTACAACACCCATTAATTGACCTCTAAGGATTGGGAATAAAAGAGGAACTCCATATAAAATAACAGTTGGAGTCAAGCTTAATAGGAATTAGACTGGCGATATTTGCGATTACCAGAGGAGCGACTGATGATATTTCAAATGTAGGGACTAAAGATGATAGTTCTTCCATGACCTTCGAATTTTTGATGCCAAGAACAAGTGGCGATGAGTCCTATACGCTCTGATACCAAGAAAGAGAAGAAGATTTTGGAGAAAGAATAGAAAATTTTTGAGAATGAGAATAGTGGTCGCTTTACCACTATTGTATTGTATGTGTTTTTATAGACACATAGAATACATATAGAAAATTTGACCTAATTGATTTGGGTTTAATTACAAAATTCGAATTTGAACTGCACCAAAAAACGATAATCGTGTTGGCATTTCTTGTGATTATTGCTAGCATGATAAAATCTGCTATCAAGAGGGCTTGTTTAACCAATTAAACAATCTTCTATTCAGCAGAAAACCAACGATGCATAGGAATATAACAAACGTATATGCTCTTTTTATAGATAGGCTTCTATCTAGTGAAAGAGATAAAACAAGAAGAATTCATCTTTTTCACCCTCATTTTAGGTATTATCTCTAACTTTTGTCCTCACACCTCTCACACGTAGTCCAGCTCACCTTACACACACCGCCAGGCCGAGAAACTTCAACCAAGCCTGTCTAATATTCCTATATGATGTCGCAGCCAATTAATTAAAACTAGCAAACCACCGCTTGCCTTATAACTTCCAACCACATAAGCCATCACCTGATTATAAATACTAGTAAGTGCAATATCTGTCCATGTGCTCAACATCCTATATTTCTCTTCAACCGAGCAATTAGAATGGCTCCATAACCCTTCAACCTTTCATGCCGCTAACCCTTCAACACTGCAATGCAACATAAATATCATGTTGAGAAAACTTGGGGTAAATGCAAAAATCTAGGATTCATTAAAAAATGTGATAAATTCACTATTAAAAATTAAACAATAAAATATAAAATTTTTAGTATATTCATATGTTTTACTCACAAAAGCAGCTAGCTTTAGTGAGGTGGCCACAACATATGATAGCATTATACAACCATCAAGTATTTTTTTGTTTTTTTTAAATCCATGGATAATGCTTGAAAAGGTCATGAGTAGTTAAGAGTAGTCATAAAATTCATGAAGAATTTTAGAGAAGATAATCATTCAGCCAATGAAAAAAGACTTGAATAATTCAAAAACATCAATATCTAGACAATTTAATTTGTAAGCATTGGCAAGGCAGTTAAGGTTAAGTCAGCTTAAAATCACCTGGAATTTGGAAATAACCATAAGTAAGTGCCGGAATTTTGCCCTTGAAACTCACAGGATCCTGTCCATTCTCACAAAGAACTGACGACCTTGCATTTTTTTTTCTAACTCAGCACCTACAAGAAATTCAGGTCCGAAAGGGACAAATGCTACCAGTATAAAGCAAATAAACGGCATTGCAAATTGTTTCTTGCAGTAAGCTTTGGCACCAGAGCAACAACTTCCCTTGTTTTCTCAACAAATAAATCCGGTTAATACCGTTAAAAAAAAGGCCTGGCCCCGTTGTTCTCAATGCAAGCGGTGCTATAGAGCTGGAATCATCGAAGAATATCCATAAGGAACTTTCGAAGCCAAGCTATAATACCCCTTTCTTTCTTCAAGGCCCATTCCAGAGACAACCAACACGTAGCTAGCCTCTAAGCTCTCCATAACCATTGTGGCGAAAATATTATCTCATGCACTCAACATCCTTCCACCACCACTCCTTCCTCCTCCTACTCCCTCCTACTAACCTTCGATGATGCCGTCATCGGCGACGGTAACGATCCAGGGTACATGGTCATGGAGCAGCAAGCACTTCTGGCCTTCAGGCAGGCCTTCCGCCGCCTCCTCCATGAACCCAGCTGGAATGGACCGCACTGCTTGCTCAACAGCTCCGCATGGCGCGGCATCAGTTGCCTTAACAACCGTGTCACAGCCATCGATCTCCCAGACTTCGACCTCTCCGGCCAGCTCGATGACCCTTAGTTCTCGCCAACCTCACGGAGCTCACCATCTTATCCTTCCGAAACAACTCGATCTATGGTGACTGTTGGAGTTCTCCTTCAACCTTAAGCTCACCAAGCATCGACTTCTCGATGAACAAGCTTAGCGGGCCAATCTACGATTCTTTGCAATATCTTGATCGCTTGGAGTCTTTGCAGCTTGATCATAACATGTTAAATGGGGAAATCCCGCCATTGAATCAATCGAGCTTGAAGGCATTGAACCTTTCTATAACAATCTAACTGGCCAGATTCCACGGACCGCCACCCTCCAAGCGTTCAACGAGTCTTCTTATCTCCATAATCCAGGCTTGTGCGGCGAGCCTGGTCCTATACCATGCCAAGATATTGAAGTGAACAAACCGCCCAGAGACGAAAAGAAGTTTGTTCTCAGATGGTCCAATTGTAGCCGTTTTTTATATTGTTTAGATATTATCGCACTAATCTTTTTGGCACGGAGCATCTTTGTTCGTTGTATGAAAGCCAAAAGAGAGCAAGGAAGTGAAGGAGAAGAGTTTCGAGGTAGAATTTTTCTGGGTTGGATGTGAATAGAGATGGCTTGGCAAGTGAGGAAGAGAGAGAAGTAGTTGAAAGAAGTGAAGAGGGAGATAACCTTTGTAAGGGATGTGGGTGGTTTTGATCTGGACAGCCTTCTGAAAGCCACGGCTGAGGGGTTGGGGAGGGGGAGCTTCGGGACTAGTTATAAGTCTATTCTCCCTGATGCGCGGGTGATCGTGGTGAAGAGGCTAAGGGAGCTAAGCCCATTAAGCAGCGAAGAATTCTCGAAGCAGATGAGAGGCTCTTGGAGCCATGGAGCATGCAAACCTATTGCCCTTTGCTCGGCTTCCATTACCCGAGAATGAAAAGCTTTTATTCTTTAACTTTGCACAAAATTGGCAACCTGTTCGATCGAATCCATGGTAAGATTAAACTAATCATTTTTTGCTAGATCATCGAGGCAATCGTACTAATTTACTCATTATTAATCACCAAATGATCATCTCCATAGCAGGAGGAAAGGGACCGAACAGAATTCCATTCAAATGGAGCTTCGAGGTTATCGGCGGCAACATGGCGTGGCTCAAGCAATGGAATACTTGCACCGGAACACCAAAGGATCGATACCTCATGGGAATTTAAGATCCGACAAACTTCTTCTCGACGAGAAAGATGTTGCCTTGGTTTGTGATTATGGGCTTATCTCCCTCTTCCCTCCATCGGCTGGCTTGTCCGAAGGATGGTGTCGTATAAATCACCTGATTATAAGCAACTTGGAAAAATTTCTGAGAAGACTGACGTATGGAGCTATGGATGTCTCCTTCTCGAGCTCCTAACGGCAAGATCTCCCGCCTACACTGCACCAGAGGGGATCGAGGGGGTGGAGCTGTGCCGTTGGATCCACCGAGCAGTTCGAGAGGAGTGGACTGCCGAGGTGTTTTGATGCTGAGATCTTAGTCGAGAGGTGTGCGGGGAAGGGGATGATCAGGTTGCTAGAGATTGCGCTATCGTGCATCGAGATGTCGCCTGACCAAACGGCCGGAGATGGGGGAGGTGGTCAGGGAGGTGGAGGGGATTAATAGCAAGCGATTTCGATTACCAAAGAGGACTCCACGGGCAGGGATATCTCCACTGCTGCTGGTTATTCTCATTATCCTGAAATCCATCCAAGATTGATGTAAAAGTAGTAGTTCTAAGATCGGCATCTATGGTATCGTTTTTACACTGTATGTTATTTTTAAATGACGTTGTCTTTCATTTTCAATAGTTTTGCTCCTGGGATGTGAAACTTTTGTTGCTTCTGTTTATACGAGGAGAAATATATTTGTTGCTCGCTGTCTGTTAGTATTGACTTGTTTAAAACAGCTGTACGTGTATCTCTTATACAAGTGATTTATAAGTTATAACCTAGCCATTTCTTGCACCTGGATGTAGTTTAACTCCAGAGGTTCAGGTTCTAACTTCTGCCTTTGGAGCCACGGTAACAAAGGTAAGTGGGAATATAATTGGCTCAAAGAAGATGGGGTTCCCCATTGCTCAAGGACGTACTTCACTGGTGCGAATCATCGTCAGATATCTGCCATGGATCTAGCATTTGCCACCCTCGCTGAATACAGTGTTCTATAGACAAGCAACACACCAATATCCAGCAATTTGATAAAAAATGATTCAGAGTGATAATTTGTGAGGATCCATATGGGGTATGTTTAATCCTACATCAGTTATGCGGTAGGTAGATCTTAGGTATTTATAGCGTCAAGAAATCTAAATAATATCTTTTGGCTATTTTTTTTGGGTGAGCTCTTAAATTGTGACAAATATATCAGAGCGGAATCAACCCATAGTCTATATAGACTATGTGACATTGCAGCATGGGTTCATGGAGATGACCACGAGCTAATCGTGGTGTTTGTAATTAAATTTAAATGGATTTGAACTTTTAGCCTAGCGAGGATGCCAGGGCTTAAACAGAAAGAGTATGAGTAGATTCATGTGGGCATGTGTTTAATTCCATATTAGTTATACAGAGCCAAAAAACTCAAATAACATAATATGTTAGATATTTCTTGGTCCATGGGCAATAGAAAATTCAACAACTGTGTTGCAACTACTGCAGGAAATTGGATCCAGAAGTTACAGGTTCGTAGAGATGACCACAAGCTGATTGTGGTGCTTGTGATTAAATTTAAATGGATTTGAACCCTTAGCCTAGCGAGAGTGGATCTTGGATGCTTATATAGGGTCAAAAAATTCAAATAATACCTTCCAACTTTTTTTTTTTTTTTGGATAAGATCCTAGGTTATAATATAATTAGAGGATAAGTTGCAAATGGGCACAACACGTTAGATATTTATTGGTCCATGGGCAATTGGAAATCCAACAACTGCGTGGCAACTACGGCAGGAAATTGGATCGAGAAGTCATTTAGGATATGAGAGCGGTCAACTTTGGGGCATCAGAAGTTTACATGTCTTGCGGCCATGGAGGTTGAGACCGACAATCTCCCCGCGCCGCGGTTCGAAATCCTAGCCACCTATGAGCTCGATTTCTCTTCTTCTCAGCGATTCCTAGACGTAAGTCCCTTCCAGGCGGGAGATGGTGGCATGGAGGACCGCGCTGCCGCTCATCCTCGTCGCCGCCCTGGTAGCCGTGGAAGACATGATCTCGGCGCCTTTGTGCGAGATCTCCGGCCACGCGGGCGGAGATTCGAGCCGTCCAGATGACCTGAAGTCCATGATGGTGGCGGATCTTCTCTTGCTGGGACCGGACGCAGGGTTCGTCGATCTCTACCTTAGGGATCTCTTCAGATCCAAATTCTATAAGGTAATTCTCATTCCTATCTCTTGAGAATGTTTGATCTCTACCGCTTCTCTCTTATTTTGAATTCCGGAGTGGGGGATTGAATTTCTTAGCATTAGGTTTTCTAGGAATGCTCGTGAACAGGAAAAAAGCATTAAGAACTCTCCAAATCAATCAAATTTGAAACTTTATAGCTTGATTTGCACGCATGAAGCGTAAAGTTTGAAACTTTGATATGCGGTTTTTCTTTTTTCTTTTTGGTGGCACCTAAACTGAAATTATAGATGCCGAGCACAAATCTTTGGGAGGTTTAAGCCAGCTATGCTGACGAAGAGCAAGTGGTCAATTGTACTGCAGCAGTTTGAGAGTATGCTGGGTCCTTTTTTGGGGCTTCCTCTTCATATCTTCATATTGTTTTGGGTGACAGATATCGGGAAATGCAGTAAGTTAGATGAAAAGTTTGTTGGTCAGATAGCAAGCCATTTGCCAGGACTGGACTCGGCAGGTTGCAGTGCTTTAGATATCGGGAAAAAATTTCTCTTAGTGCTGTTTCGTCGTTTTATGACAACAATGAGTTACGCTTTCGTGTTTAGAAAGCTTTAGAGAGTGAAAGTGTTGATTTAGAAACCCAAATGGAGGATGCAACTGGAGAAGCTACTGAGCCTAATGAGAGAAAAAAACGAGTTTCAGTTTTTCTCCCTAGGGGGATAATGACATGGCATCAGGTTCTGAACCTGTTCTTTTACTGCACTTTCTTCTTCACTGGAAAATCAGCAATAGTGGGATGATCAAAGTGGTTGAAGAAGATCATTGGCATGATACTGCAGAGGATTTAAGAAGTCCTGAACATAGGTATTACAACTTCTCAGATATTATGATTTGTAGCTTCCAAAAATCAACATATTTTATTCAATCTCATTGTTGATATCATGAGAAGTCAAAATGTTGCATGGATTTATATAGATACGGATATATTTCCCTGGTGATGTTTGTAAAATAATTTTATAATGACCTGTAATTGATTTCCTATTGACATGATGAAGGAACAAGGGAGCAGAGAATGTTTGGTAAAGGTTTTGTTTCAGCACATGGTAGAAAGGATTAACAAGACCTGCATCTGTATATGTGCTAGATTTCTGGAGAAATATGTTCCCAACATGTACAATCCATTGGATATTTCATGTTTTTAAAAGTTATGTACACATTTCTCTGAGTTTCTCATAAGAATCGTACTTTTTGTTGTATTACAGTCTGTTCATTTCTAGCTGCTTTTTTCCCTCCCAAGCGACCAAGGTTTATGTATGTATGTATGTGTGTATGTGTTAATCTTGTTATGTCATATTGTTCAACTGAGTAAACAATGATGCTTCGAAGTTGATAGTCAAACAACATTTAACAATCATGCTGAAGTAGTTGTATTGATAAATACCCGTTATCATTTGGCTATTGGTGCAATGGAAGTGCAGGGTTCCACGCCGAGTGGGTGGGGTTCAGGATTAGGTTGATTATCATGAAGGTAAAAGAGCATACTATCCATTTCCTTTTTAAAAGTTATTTGGCCAAGGTTTGTAAAATAACAATGTGGCAGTGGAAGACCAGTGGATTTCCTTTTATAAATTCATAAGTATTTCTGTAGTGAATCTTTAATTCTTGTGCTACCCTACTATCTGTCAGGCTAACCATTCAGGTAGAATTTTCATTCAGAATTTCCTTTCCTAGCAGGGATTCAAACATGGATAAGAAACATGCTCTTCGTATCTTGGATGACAACCTATTGTTACATGAACTCTCTGTTAGTCTCTTCTACACTGGAAGGTTCACATGTTTGCTCATTGCAATGTGAAGGCTTGCCAATTTGTTTAGGTAGAAGACCATGACCTTAACTTAGACTTAATGATCATTTTGGTGTGTCATATCAAGAGCAATTTTGTGGGAGACATTGAAAAACAACAATAAAAGAATTTTTTTTAGATAGATGAGATGCTTGAAAAGATATCACTGAGATTGTTTTCTTAAGGACCTATGAGTCTCTTTTGTCTTGAGAGTTTGTTCTCGCGGATAGCTTGCATATCTCTTTTCTTTTCCTTTGTGTTACCTATTTTCTTTTATGTCGGTTTGCTTGTGGGTTAGCTTTGACCAAATCATCATATGGAAGTCCATATCATATCCTTTGTTTTACTTCTCCAACCAAAAAAAAATCATGATCTTTATTATACATCTAAATTTGAAAATAGTGATGGTGCTGCCAATTTAATAGGGATTGCTAAGAGAAGCATAGGTATTTTGATAGCATTGTCTAGTGATGAACGAAAACTTACAGTATCCCAAAAAAATCAGTTATGCTGTGTTGATTAGAGTATTCAGCATAAAAATGTTAAATGCTCATAAACTCGGTATAGCAAACATAAAGATGCTGGGTGGATTCATTGCGAGGGATGGACAATTAAAACTAGGAAGTACACCAAAGGAAGTTTAGGAGCATCATTATTTGAATGTTAGTGTTAAAGAACTACGCAAGACAGCTTTGCTATGTTAACAAAGACTCAACCACCCTAACAATGTGGGGACAGAATATTGATTTCAGGGTGTAGGCTGTACAAAGAAGAGGAAATGTCTTATAAATTCTTGATGATAATGGCAAGAAAAATTTGGAGAAGCTTGAGATGATCGGAAATGGGAAGACTGTATTCATAAAATTGTAGATCGCTACCTTGATCATGTCAAGGTTTAATCAAGATAACTAAAAGAACTTAGTGAACCATTACTGCTAAAGAAACATGATTAGATGATGAATGAGGTTTTCTCTGTCATGGTCTCTTTTTGTACTCTTTTTCAAGTTAGCCTCGCAGCAAGATTCATAAATTGTGTATTTCACTATTCTCATTCTATGTCATTATGTCTTCTAGAAATGTGTATATCAACTGACATGATTTATGTTCTCAATGTATGTTCTTGTTTTATATCAGTCCCTTATCAAAATTAACTTGCTTTATCTTCATTACTGCTTAATATGTGTATCATTTGGAAAACTGATACATATGTACTTACTGTAAAACTTCCTTTTACTTTAATATCTACATCATGGATTAGATTGTATTTATCTACTTATAATTTTTCTCAAGTCTCATTTCATTCTTCTTTTCTGGCAGTGATGTTGATATGCGGCCATATGAGTTCAAGCATACTCTCCCTGTAAATGCAACAGTATATATCTTCCCGTCTCTTAGCCAAGGTTTGTAATCTAAAGTTGGTTTTCTTTCAATGCTTTGAAACTGCATAAGAATTTCAGAAGATATATAATTGGCGATTCCAATTCAGTTGCTGTCATGTCATATGATCCCTATGGAATCATTGATTAGATAAGAGTTTGTATCTGACATCTTGTTGGCTGGATAAGCCACAAGCATGCACATTAACAGTTCTGGAACGAAATTTTCTTGAAAATTGTCTTTATATTCCCATAGGGCCTTTCTAACAGCATAAGTAACCAAAGGAGATCATGCAATTGATTTTGTTTAAGTTCTCTATACTTTTATTTTTCTCGCGCCACTTATGAATGGAAGAAAAAGAGAATTAATCCTTATGAAGTAACTTGCTTGTCACAGGATTGTTCAGTGTTCACACCCACAGATTTTGTTACCACGCACATGGTGATGGGACAAATGAGGTGACTGTCCCTGTCATGATATGGGCTGCTGGGGGAGACCTGGGTTTGTTGTCATCACTTTTGGACAGAACAAAGTGACTGTGCCAGTGCTCTTTGGCTACAGAATTACTAGTAATGACCTATTTGTTTATATTCATCCTGTCAATAGCGATGCTAGTGCTAATGAGGCTGTCACATTTTTAACATAGATGACAAACCCGCAATTTTGCCTCTACTTGTGATTTGGGCATTTCAAAGAATGTCTTGAGAGATCGATCACTATATTTTTGTTGTATAATTATTTTACAGCTTCTCTGATGTCTGTAATACTGATGCAGCGTTTCTTGGTTGTAAAAGGACCTCTTTGATTAAGCAGGATTCAATGAAGAGAGAGAAATTTGTATCATGTTTAAACATGTGTCCTCTTTCATCTTGGCAAAGAAACGGGCTTATGAGCACCTAAGAGTTCCCAATTAAAGCACCAATAAAGAAGACAAAGGAATGTGAAATTACTTGATTCACCAATGATGATAATGTTTTTTATAAATAACATCTAATTATTCTGTGCTTGTGAAACTGGCTGACTTTTGCTACTGACTTCTACTTCTCTCCTGGACTCTATTGCTATGTGAATGCTACCCTAAAACAGAGGTGCAGAGGTGACTATTAATCTAGATGAGGAATAAAGAATACGAAAAGAAGTTCGAGTACCACTTTGTTCTCTGACTCAGGAGCGGCAACAGATAAAAGAATTATTTGATCTTCCCCGCCACTACAGCAATAGTTGAATGGTAACTTTGTGGTTAAGTATTTAGCAAGCGGATTCTCATGCTGAATTATTTTATTTAAGGTGTGGATTCTGTTTGCATGGTGACTACGATAACTGCTTTCAGGTTTTCACCCATCATCAGGGACTCTTCTGGATTCTATTTTTTGTTTTCTTCTTCTTATTTTATTTGGATCTGACTCGGGCACTATCAGATGGAATGATTCCCTTCATGAGAGATTCTGACTATGCTGATAAGAGCATTAGTGATGTAAACATGACTTTTATTTAACAAAAGTTCCTGAAAGAAAGTGAAGTGTTGTGGGAAGGCTATGGTTGAAAATTGGAACATAGGATATGTTCTTAAGATGATGTTTTGTCTGTTCTCACCTTTCCTGGATGCTTTAAAGAAAGTAATATTCCAGGTATAGCATTAGAGAACTCAATAAATAGTACTCTCAGGCCTCTCTATCCTTAAGTTGTTCAAGATCAGCATCCGCAGGCTCTTTAAAATGGCAGCCAGTTCACAAACGGCCAAGAAATATGAAGCTGATTGTGTATACCTCCACTCTTGTTTTGCTGGTATATATTTCATAGGTCTCCAAACTTTGAATAAGTTAAGAGGCTTTTTATCTCATTTATCTAGCTATTGGGTTACCCAAAAAATCTTGCTAATGGTTTCCATGCAACTTGTCATTGTCTTTATGTTCGAGATAATCTGTAGGAAAATATCAATTTCCAAATAACTTTCATCTAAGTTCCAAAATTCTTGAGTTTATTTGCTCAGGTTGTTTAGATTTTAACTTTGCCAATAGCTAGAGAACCCTTTGAGTCAAGATCCTTGCAGCTTTTACAATTGACATCCCTCTTTAATCTTATTTTCCAATATTCAAAAATTGAAATGGTTTTCCGAACGAAGGGCCAAAAATGGTTGGTGTACGTTTTTAACGTGTTGTTTGTTAAATGAAAGATGTACTCCTACTTCAAGAACTTATCTCAGATGCTATGGAGTGTGAGAACATTGGAAGCATATTCTAAGGCCGCCACCAAGCGATGTACTCAATCTGACTTGTTTACAGTGGAAATGTATTGCCTGCAGCATGCTAGTTAATTCTTCCATGAACAACAGTCATATGCGTATTTCTTGGAACTTTAACATAATCAGTTGAATCAATCAACGTTCAGATATTATCATCTTTTGTATATCTACAACAAATATCAACTTTTAGTTTATATACATTGTCTTGAGAATTTCTTATTAAAACATATTTCTAACTTTAACTATGTATTATAACAGCAGGCAAGGGTGCATCAAATGACCCAAGAAAGGTTCTGGAGATCCTCAGTAAAAGAAACATGGAAGAGCTTAAGCTCATTCGTCAGACATACCGTGCTCTCTATAACCGCGACCTCCTCCATGGCTTCTCCCAAAGAGACAATCCATTTGCTGTAAGTCTTCCTAATCTTTCAAATGCAAGTAGAAGTAATGCATACCGATGCACCATTAGTCTTGATGATGTGTTTCACTCAGAGGGTGGCTTATCTTCGCGCAAGCGAACCTCCTGAAAGAGATGCTGAAATTGTGAGAGGAGCACTCTTTGGTCAGAGTTTGGATCCTGATACTCTCACTGAAATTATCTGCACTCGCTCTTCTTTGGAGCTTAGTTCTGCCAAGCAAGCCTATCAAGCTCAGTACGACTCCAACCTTGAACAAGATGTTTCCTCAAAAACTATTGGCAGCTTGAAGGAGGTAAACTTCTCTTTCATTTAAATTATTTTACTATTAAGTATTTATCTTTGAATGACCAAAAACCATTGTGTTTCCTGCTAGGTTCTTCTAGCAATCTTAAGCTTGAACTGTTATAATGGAGGAAGAGTTGATACAAGTATGGCAATGTGCGATGCAAAGACACTCTATGAAGCAATTGAAAGTGGAAAACACATTGATCAGAGGAGCATCATCTTGGTTATCAGCCAAAGCAGCACTAGCCAAATCAAAGCAATTCTTTCCTCCTACAAACAGCTCTATGGTCATGAATTCATGAAGTTCTTAAAAAAAGAGAAATGTGGAGACTTTGGAAGGCAGCTCCGTATTGTGATCCGATGCATTCAGTTTCCTGAGAAGCACTTTGCCAAGCAACTCCGAAGAAAACTGAAGGATGGTGATGCTAGAGAGGTTTTGATTCGAACTGTGGTGACTCGATCAGAAATCGATATCAAGCACATAAATAGTGCTTTTACCATGAAGACTGGATGGACTCTGGAGAGTCTTGTAAGGAATGAATTCAACAGTAACAGCTGCTCCAACACTGACAAAGTTTACAGCTTGGCTGGTGATTTCCTTATTGCCCTTCTCAAACATTCTTGAGAAGTTATCAAGTCTGGGTCTCGAAAAGCATTAAAATGCAAGTCGTGAGAAAAATGATAAGAGATTGGTTATCAGTGTTAACACCAATTGTTGCCTGTGAATGTTTATCATGAAATATGTCCAGGGATTTTAGCTTGTTAGGAAGTTCAACATTATTATAGAAGGGAAAAACAAATTCTAAAGAAATTCATAAAATGAGTCACGAGGATTGAGGCCAAGCATGCCATGCTCGTCTGCCCCTAAAAGTAAAACACAGTACAGCTGCAATATATAAATTATAGACTCATAGATTGAAACAGAAACTAATTGTGCACTGCATGGATTTCTTCAAATCTTTGAAAGATACATTCTCTCAATGACAGTCAGTGCTCCTTTAATTCTCATAGAAAAGCTTTTTCTGAAAGCTAGATGCTTCTTTAAGACAGCATTTATTAGACAACATGAGGGAGGAAGGATATTAGAGATTTTCTTTGAATGCTACTTTGAAAGAAAATTCCTAGTGCACTTCCATGAGCTACACTTTTCAGGGTCTGCATATTGCCAAGTTTTTTTTTTCTTTTTTCCCTTGAGAAGAATGCAAATTACAAACTTTAAAGTTCAAACTCTCTCACAACTGATTCATGCCATGATGCTGATCTGATATTCCTTTTTTCCTGTCATCAAAAAATGAGATCCTTGGTCCAACAACTTTGCACCATCTATGTTGGTTCGACCGAGGTGCTTGCATGGGCTCACAACAAATTTGACATCAGCTCTTTCCCCAGCCTTCAAATGCACACTTTGGAATCCTATCAATTGTTTCATAGGCCTCCCATACAGGGCATTAGGCCAGCGCAGAAAAAGCAAAACTGGATGTTTCCCATCCATTGGTCCATGATTTTTTACCCCAACAACTGTTGAGAATTTGAGCTTCTTGCATGCTTCGGAGCCCATGTTTGTTATATCATAACTTAAAGATCCTGACATCTTGAAAGCATCAAGACTGATCGATTTGTTCAGGTAGATTTTGTTCTCAGATTCCGCACTAAATTCATAAGAATAAGTGGAGTAGCTAAGACCGAAGCCAAAACTGTATACAGGTTTACCGGTATAAAATCGATAGGTGCGGCCTGGGTATCCAGAGGCAGGGTCAGCTCTCATCCTCATGTCAGTCATGGGAACACTTGTGAAAGACTGTGGATACCAGGTGACAGGTAATCTTCCCCCTGCATTAGAACATCAAACCAAACCACTTAACATCTGCAGTTTCTGATCAATTCATAATCCATGTAAAAATAAATTTTGGATTGTTAGAAATCTTGGTGGAGTTCAAATGTAATCTTGTAAAAGCCATTATAGTTTGAAAAAGGATGTTTCTTTATTCCACCAGGCAAATCATTCTTCCCAGGTGACTTAACATTAAAAACCTTCCCCTTTCTAGCTAACGAATCAGCACTCTTCATATGAAGTACTGGCTATAGTCCTAGAAGTACAGATTTTGGGGAAGATATAATGTGCATCAATTTTTTTCTTCCATAATTTACTAATTTCAAACTATAACTTTATGTGGAATGAGTTCAACTTCTCATCTTAATGTGTAAACTGATAGATGAACAGGTGGATTGTCTCCTGAATTTAATCATCAAGTATTTGTTGATCCTGAAGCAAAGCAGAGAGTCTCACCTGGATTATGTTCTCCAAAAATAACCTGTGCAATAGCCAGTCCACCAGCTTCACCAGGATAACCAGCCCACAAGATGCCTCCAATCTTCTTTTCATACTTGGCAAATGTGATATCTACCGGACCGCCGCATAACAGCACCAGGATTACAGGCCTTTTTGCCGCTCTTGCGACACTAGTGATAAGGCTTTGCTGCATCCCTGGGAGAACCAAGTCCACTCTATCAAGGTCCTCCCTCTCCTGCTCCAGATCCAAACCCATGAACATAACCACATAGTCCACCGATCTTGCCAATTGGACTGCTTCACTGGTTGAACTCGAAGTACAGGCAGCAGTGTCGCACCCAGATAAGTATCTGGTGTCCTTAACATAGCTCTGCAATGCCTCAAGTGGAGTGATGCTTTTGCATGGAGGGCCGGCATAGTTGCCAAGTAGTTTCGTTGCATTGTTTGCATTCAGGCCGATCACACCAAGTGACTTTACTTTCGATTTAGACAGAGGAAGGATATTGACTGAGTTCTTCAACAGAACAATGCCATCTCTGGCTGCTTCCAATGCCAGGTTCTGGTGCTTCTGCGTGCAGACTTGGCTTGGAGCTATTTTGCCATAGGCTTCGTATTTTGGATTTCCATTGAAGAGACCCAACCTCATTCTGATGGAGAATAGGTTGTGCAGAGCTCGGTTTATGTCCCCTTCAGATAGTTTTCCCTGTTGGACTGCAGACTTGGCATATTTTTGCACGTAGTTGCCACAATTCACATCCATTCCTGAAATTTAAGTTCCGAATTATAATTCTTGATTGCCTTTTATGAAGATAATGATTGAATTTGGCTGGTATAAGTTCTGATAAGATAGCATTTTTCATTATTATTGTTGTTCTTTAGCCTATTGGTCGTACCCACCTTGTGATACTAATCAATTTATGCACTCAAATTAGTCAGGACCTATGGAAGGATCAATTAGTTTTAAAAAAGTAAGAGCAGAGTGGTAGCTTCTGGATAATACATACCAGCTTTGAGAACATCTCCAACTGCATCTTCTGGCGTTTTAGCATAACCCTGAGAATCATGGATGATGGAAACTGCATCACAGTCTGAGGTAATGTATCTGATCCAAAATAAAACAAAGTTGTCAGCAGACAAGAACAAGAACTTGTGATTCAATAGCCCTCTACTCTTGGAGAAATCCAGGGTCTGACCCTTGTGGTGGTGTCCCCACCAAATTTCTCAGAAAAAAGATTTCTGACTCCCCGAGTATAAAATCATGAAGGGATGATTCAAAAACCCATCCCAGGAATCATATGCTACTTCATAGGATAACTCTTTCCTGTTAAAAGCACAATGCTGCTTTATTTTGATGATATTAGTTATCTTGGGACAAGCAGGCAGGCAGAAAGTTACAATGATGAGGCCTTATGGAGAAGACAAGTGAGTAGTGGTGCAAAGCCACAGCTAAAGAGTAATGACCAGCTCAATGGCCACTCTCACTTGAGATCACTTCTCTTTGTGCTTCATATCTTACCCATAGAATCCCCATGACCCCCTGGCTGTTTTCGACAAGAGGTTGTGATCGGCGCATGTCGGAACTCCGTTGACACGATTGTAAGAGCACATGATACCGCTCGCCCTACCTTCTTCAACGCAGCTTTTGAAAGGAGGCTGGTAAGTGTCCTCAAAATCCTGAGCTGAAACCTGAACACCAAAGGAACTAATCAAAATTAACTATCTTGTCCTCCAATCACAATATAACTCGCTGCTAGCTACATGCTTGCTTACAAGAGCATTGAACGTGTATCGAATGTTTCCTTTCCAATTATCCAGATCATATGCAGTGAAGTGCTTGCAGCAAGCTGAGGCCTTTAGCTCTGCAGAACTTCCCCCTTTGAAGGAATCACCCTGCAACCCCCTGACATAAACGGCTGCATACTTGCTCGTAGTCATCGGGTCCTCACCAGGAGTTTCCTGGCCCCTGCCCCATCTGGGATCCCTGAATATATTGATGTTTGGTGACCAGAATGTCAACCCTTCTGCCTGGCCGTTGTTGTAAACTGCCCGGGCCTCAATTCCAATAGCCTTGAAATGTAACAAGAGAGCTTAGAAAACTCATAATTGTACTCTTTATTAGCATAGACACTTCTATAACAATAGCTATAGATTAATGCAAACCATTTCTCAAACAATATCCTCTGTTCATGATCAAATTCCATTTCAGATGAGTTTTAAAATAATTCAATGGTACCTGCGCTTCTAAGGCGATAATTTTCATATTAGGATTCAATTTATTTTCAATGGTCTTCGGTGTTTGCAAGACAGAGACTGCAAATCAACATTAATCAAGAGCAATAACAATCTTATAATCCATTTTTCTTTCCTTCAGAAAAACACTACCGAGTTTGGTTTGATAGGCTTAAAACAATGAGATATCAATTGCTCTCCAGCAATACAATTTACTGAAATCATGAGCTCGAGAACTGCATTGGACTTAAGAAGTATTGAGACCGAACCTGCCCGATCTGGTACCAGATACGGGGATTGAAGGATGCTGCAGTGAGTATGACTTGAGGAAAGCTTGTAGCAGAGTGAATGGTGCCATTGAAGTGGATTCCTCGGCCTGAGTCTGAGACCCCATGAAGCGACTCAGACCACCATTTGTAGGCTGGTATGCCAAGCCGGGGGATCGAAGGGGCGATATCACCCAGCTGAGCTATCTTCTCTTCCAATGTTAAGTGTGCGATGAGATCATCCACTCTTTTGTCAATGGGTAATGATGTTGTTTTGCAGAAGGTGAAGGAATTGGTTGATGGACTCGAAGGATCACAAGAGAATGGTGGGTCTGCTGAAAGGACCAAGAATTGTGGTAGAAGGACATAGAAAAGAAGGAAATGGAGCTCCTTAGGAATTCTCATCCTTCTAGTGCAGGCGTTGCTGCTGCCAAGAAGGATGAGACTTTGGTAGGGGTTATATAACCAAGGAGAGAAGTAGATGAAGAAGAAGACAAACAGAATTCACGGATATATAGTTGCTGATGAAGCTAAGAGCGGAAGGGAATCCGAGTGGGTGTAACTACGGGGTAATGGAATGACAAAAATACCCATGTCATAAAATATTATGACGGCTTCGGAGCAAGTTTAGTGAGGGGTCATTTGGGGATCAAAAGGAGGACCAATCTTTTCGGTAAAAGGAAGAAAAGTGGGGGCGGCGCAGCTGGACCGCGGCCCATCCAGGGTTGGTTGTATTGATGTGATGGTTCCCGACATGCTTTGAACTTTACTAGAATGGCCTCACCTCCGGTGAGATTAAGTGAGCACCGCTCCAACTCAAATTAACTTGTTCCTATATACCATATATCGCCAGACAGAAACGTCCGAATCTTTAAAGATAAGTGAGCATCCCCGAGATGTGTTGTGGAGCGGACTCTTCTTCAGACAACGAAAATCACCAAAGCTACTACGTCGATTTTATTTGGAATGGCCAGGGATATTTAGAACCCTCCTATGCTGCTATAGCATCCAGAATTGCAAAACTATAGTGCTTATTTTTCACTGGTTGTATGATATGTTTCATTGTTCACCCACCTAAGGTAATATTTTTAAAATTCAAATCCTCATGTTAGTTTAGAAACTATAATTTATTCTATGAAATAATCCATAATCAAATGATAACATTATTTTCTCATAGTCCTTTATCTTTTTTGTTGCAATAGCTAATAAAGATTGGTTAACAATGACTGTTATAGCATTCACTATTTTATTTCCAAATATTCAATGCAAGACTACTTTTTGCAAGTAGCTTCTTGATTAAAAAATAATGATTGTTTCTTCTATTTATGAATTGTGACAACATATATGGACTTCATTTGGAATTTCTTGTTATGGGATATTGGTATTACTGAAATCTTCCTAATCACTTTCTAGTTTCCCCCAAAAAAATTTGCCTAAATACTGAAAATACTATTCAGCTGTGATGAAGGGAGAAGTAGAGGTAAGGTTACTGGGGAGATAGAGATCGAACTTTCCATATTTCATGATCCGGATTCGAGGCGTGACATATATCACCGACAAACAAGGACCAATGATGCAGGATGGAGCCATTAGGACCATTGTATTCTGGCATGTGGCGAGTTATAGTCATGCACGGTGTGTCCGGATATGCGACAAGCAATATGCGACAAGCAATGTGTATTCTAGCCTCAAGTAATCATATTTAGTGGCAGCCTAAATCATATCTTATAAAGATATAATCTATGAGGACTTCCAATGATTACTTTGCATAGCTTCGAGACTCAAAAAGTTCAGATTTAACACAATTATATATGGTTCTAGATTATGGACCCGTTTTGGCCTAGATGAAAGTGGGAAATCTGATTTAAGATCACAATTAATAATTAGCAAGCTTTAAATTATTATAACAATAATTAATCTGGGTAATCAACCCTCCCTCTACATCAAAAAAAAAATAAAAAAAAAAAAAAGCAAGCTGAGCCTAGGAAGTTCATTCGGTCTGAAGGATTTTTGAGCTAAAAGATCTGGTATTTGTGGTTGGCTACCTGTTTATGAGCAGCAACTACCTGACTCTAATCCACATATCAATTCCTTTTCTGCATGATTGAATGGTTTCCAAGTCACACCAAGCCATTGGCTCGGCTATTGAGTCTAGCTTTAGTAAAACAAGCTATCGTGTCACAGGCATATGATTAGATGACTGCGTCTCTTATCCTTTAGTAAATGCATGCAATCGTGACAAACTCGGGCCCATCCTAAGAGCCTTTTAGCATTCCTCAATAACTGGCTCTCATTTTGTATCTTTCGTACGAATCTATAGAAATGAGTAAAAAAAATTAAAATATTTTGAGATCTGTACAAGATATGATATAATCCAATAATTGATATTGTGAAAGAAAAAAAAAACAATCATTTCTTTGTGCGAATCATACAGCCAGACCCCTCTCCCTGATATGAGTGAGAGCAATATGAACATGAAATGATAAAAGTAAATAGAATCTGTGGATTCCTTTTTCGCCCACAATTCGACACGAGTCCAACTTTGCTTTATCCCCTTATTCTTTGAGGAGTGCAAATTCGCTTTATGACCGTATAAAGTTCGACGCTTCTTTTTTGTTTTTTTGGTGAAAAGTCCGACGTTGCTTTGAAGACATGGCAAACCAGTATATTTAAGTCACGAAGCACGAGCTTTTCTGACATCCACTTTTCTCCGCACGACAGCAGAGAGATTCCTTTCGTCCAAAAAATAAAAAAGAAAAACAGAAAGCAAGTGGACAGGAGGAAAGAGAGTTGCCTTCATGCAAACCTTGATACGTGGTTTTTTTTCTTTCTTTTTTTTTTTGTGGTAATATGGGAGCCCATATTAATCGATCCACGGAAGATCTGATAAGAGTTAAAAAATAATACAATTTGTGTTTTTTTTTTTTTGAGAGGGGGGGGGGGGGGGGGGGGGGGGGCGGGGACTTAGTATCTCATCGGACGAAATTTTAACAGCCATTTGATCATGAGTATTTAATTCTTAATCATGCACATATTTATACAAAATTTTGTACATTTATACTTTCATTGCATACATTTATAATATTTCTTGTACACAATTAGAAGTACAAATGGGTTGAGTCGAGTCGGATCATGAGTAACCTCGATCCAACCTAGTTCCTTGTTCGAATCTTAATTTTAAACTTAGATCCAACTCAATAGAAGAGCAGGTTGGGTCTAGTTTACCGCTATAATTTTTGACCCAACGGATCATTTAAATCGGATCGAATCCATGTATAACTGGGTACCCAACCCAATCAGATCTGGTTCGAATCCAACTCAGGTCAACCATCCATGACTTCAGAACTTGTGTTTGCACCTCCGCGGGTCCAAATAATTTTACAGATTTGGGTTGGGTCGAGTTAGGTTGTAGGATTGAAAATCTAAAATTATCCAAATTTTAAATGGGTCAGATCAGGTCTAAATTCAGTAAACCAGAAAATGGAATGGATCTAATTTTAGGACCTGATTCGGCTCCACGGGTCCTCCAAAACAGGTCGGATCGGATCTAAGCGGGTCGGGTCGGATCACGAGTCAATTCGACTCATTTGCAGCTTTATACATAGTTATACCATCCGTGTAAATTGCATGTATAGTCATTTGTAATAATGTATGGTATAATTGTGTACAGCTGCTAGGGCTCAAGAATTAAAGAAATTTTGAAAATGGAGGCGGGTGTTAAAATCCCAATCAACGTGGACTAGAGATTGTAATTTGGTCAATGAAGAGACTAGCTATTAAACACACGTTTCTTTTTTAGACTAATTTAGCACGAAATTATATATTTTTGAGCAATCTAGACAAGAAATCCACATTTAATATTATGTTTTTTTTCCTCCAAGCTAATGCAACAATCATGGCGAACCTTGGCACTCCTGCTTGGCCCATATCCTTGTTGAAGGCGTATATATTAACTGCCACATGGGAACCATTGCATCTACTAATTTTTTGAAGTCCTAAATGTACTGCGCCGACCTCCATAGCTGTAATCTACTTTTTAACTTTATTAATATACCCACTTTTGACTTCCAAATCTCTTCCTTCGATGCATGGGGACCGCTTCAGATAGCCCTGCTGGTGCTGAGAAGTGGGTCTTCAGCCAGAATTTAAAATCCATGGAGTCCTTTTTCAGCAATAAAAATCCATGGAGTCAGTGAATAGGGTTTAACAATAAAGCTAAGTCTGTGATTTGAAAAAAAAAATTTCTCAATCTCAATCTTGATCCATGTAAAAATTCAAAAATTATGATATCAGTGAAATTGAAGAGATTCGAATTTTTACCTGCACGGGCCTCACCTAATCTAATTTATTATTTTAAATAATGTAGGAATAGATTACTTCCTACTATGGACCACTCAGAGACAGAGACCTCTCCCTTCTTCTTTTGTTCTTGCTTCCTTTTGTTTTATATTTGTTTGTTAGTATGGTTCTGGCTGTGCATGCTTGATTGATCCATGATGCAGCCTTGTTAAGGTCATGTTTTGCTGTGACTTTAGTCTCGACTTCGCTTTATTGGGTCACCAACCTCTCCACCATAGTGTCCTTTTTGAAATGTCCTCTCCACCATAATGTCAAGGTCCTTCAGGTCACTTTTGCTGTGACTGTAGACTCAACTTCCCTTCATTGGTTCACCAACCTCCCCCCTATGGCCCTTATCAACATTGCTTTGTTCTTCATTTCTTCCACCACCTTTCTTCTGCCCTCGCATTGTCTATATCCACCCTAGGCCTGCTACTGTGCATTAATCTTTTGAATACTGCATTCCCCAACGGATACTGTTTCTTTCCTTCTGCATGTTCTCAGGCACAATGGATTCAATTTACAATGCCAAATAATTCACTGGGCTATGATGCAGGACAGTAGCATGAGCACCTAACTTCATTGTTTTTTAATTACGTGACATGGGGACACAATTCAAGCTATCATTGTTTAGCTTAGAAGTTCAAACATTCACCAGAAAAGAGATTGTGTGAGACTGATCGTTAGCTGAGCGGTAATGCCTGATGGAACACACGAGCTCTTGAGAGTAGAGCTGATCATAGGCCGGGCTTTGGGCCTAAACTACATTCTTGTTTGAGTCGGACTTCAGGCCGGGCTTATTTAAAATTTGACATGTTCTATTTCCAACGGGATATTAGTATATCGTTAAAAATAGTAGAATCATTCGCAGAGCCTTCTCATCCAGTAGAGAAGACATATGTGAAATAACAATCAAGATGGACCACCACTAGGAGGCCACCATTTCAAAATATTTCCATCTAGGGATCAAAAAATTCATGGAAATTAAAGCAAATCAATAGAAAGCTCATTTTACATTGAACTATAGGTAATAAGAAGAATTTGTCACAATCTTTGGATGTACTAGGGTGTAAATGTCCAGAATCCCAAAGATAGCTCTCAACACCTGATCGAAATATCTGCTCATCGTCTCCCCCAAAAACCTATTTTTTGATATTACGACCCGATAAATAGGAACATTGCTAATTACTACTCAATTACATGAATGGAATCCTTTAGAATCCTACGATCCCTAAGTAATTGGGTTAAATTAACGAAAGGCTCGATTTCCATACATAGGTAATGGACACAATTTGAAGGTCCCTCATGGACGATTTTATGCATGTGTTCACTTCTATACTACTTCTGGAGCTAGAAGGCTCTGTGGGGATGTTCCTAAACCTTCTGAGTGAGCTGAACCTAGAACCACACATACCACAAGAATAGTAAAGGCAGCTGAAAAGATACGAACCAATTCGATGTCATTGTTCGAACCAATTCGATGTCATTGTTGGAACTGTCATCTATATAATGTGTCACGCCCCGAACCCAACACCCGGGGTCCGGTACGCGACCGGCCGCATGAGCCCTAGAGCAATGCCCTAAAGATCATGCAAGGCCTATGTTTAACAAAATTCCAATAAATCCACGATTAATTTAATAATTCAAATAGACAAGTCCGACATATCCAAATAAACAAATTAGTTCAATTACAAGATCTTCAAATGTTCATCGACATCAAAGAAGGACAAACAAACTAACTAGCTAATGACTCTGATACTTGTACTCTGCGCCCATCCCATCCAAATCTAAGCATCCTGCAACTCTGATAAAAAGAAAGAAGAAAAAGGGGGTGAGCTTTACAGCCCAGTAAGAATCCCTACACTTCCGAACCAACACAATAATAATATGAATTTGAAAGCCACGATAAATCGATGCACATTTCATGAAATCATAAACCGACTATCAAAAGGCTCAAATAATCAATATAAGTATGCACGTCAAATATCAATGAAAGTCCAACCACGCAAGAATGATATAGCATACGATAGCTCATAAATCTTCATTAATGTTTTCAATGCTTTTTCTTTCCATTCTATATTAACTTGATCCGGATCAATTATCTTTCCGACTTTGGGCCAAATCCCGGTCACGTTTCCAGCCCGTGACAGGGCAAACCAATAGTGTCACACTTAGAGCCTGTGACGGGCAAACATTGTCACACTTAGAGCCTGTGACGGGCAAACCCATAATAACGAGACGGCCCAAAGTCAATGTTCATTTAATCCAAGAAACGGGAGCTAGTCGTTGGAGGGAAATTTCACATCCACACATCCATTCCAAACCGACCGGTATTAGTGAAGGCGCAACTCTATTTCCTTAAACCCCACCAAAGACAGCGCCACGAGTCGACTCCGACCAAGGCCTCGCCCAACCCCGGACTCTGACCTGGCCTCGCCATGGGTTCAGGGACCCTCGGTATGACCCACCTACTAACCAGGCCATCGCCGTTGGCAGGCGGCAGGACATGCTGACAGTGACCCTCCCTGTGCTGCTCAGGGACCCCGCGGGTATGGCCCGCACAGCGGCCGAGTATGTCCAACATTCCCCCCCCCCCCAACGCGATGCCTGGGTTTCGAACTCGAGACCTCTGGCTCTGATACCAATTGTCAGGATCAAGCGCTACCGTTACACCAAAACCGACCGGTGTTAGTCCATACCACCACATCCATAAATTCAATTATGCAGGTATAAGTTATACACATACAAGCATCCATCACACTACCAACCACAAGCCAACACGATCAAAATATAATTAAATATAAAACTATTTTGCTTTGTCTGGATCATAGCATATCAAACATATATAGTGCAAAAATATGTATATCATGTAGGATTGGCGTACAAGGATTCTTACAGAAATTTATGGACCGACTCAAATACGGATCCGAATCACAACCTGCGCGCTGGGATGCTGTCCCCTGATCAAAATCTCCTGGCACCACCGACTCTTCCTCTACAACATCAATTATAAATCACAACAAAATTATTTAATATTTAAATATTCTAAACCATAATTCACATCTACTATGGGGTCCATCACCAGGTCTCCAAACATCTCAATCCCTCCAAATCTAGGGCAGTCGGAGTGGCCCGACTCCCACCCTTGTACCACCGGCCTATGTCGTCGCCGGCCGTGGCCGCTGCCACGCCGGCGATGATGGCCGGTCCCGGTGAAGAAACCAAAAGAAAGGGATGATCCCTCTCTTTTCAGGGTTGGGAATACATCTCCCTTCCTCAAATCTTTTTGATTCAAGGGCAACAATCGCCACCTGCCCAACCCTCAGCCACCACTGGTCGGACCGTCGCCGGCCGCTACTGTTGCTGTCACCGGCGATGGTGGCCGACCAAGAGAGGAAGAGAAGAAAAGTTCTTCTCCTTCTTCTTCTTCTTCCCCCAAAACCGACACTGTCCCCTCCCCCTTCCTCCATTTCTTCCATGGAAAGGCCACCGTGATGGTGGCTCGGCTTCCCCCCCCCCACCCGACGGCAGCCACGGTGGCCCACGCCGCCGCCGCCGTCGTCGTCGCCGGTGGCCATCCGACGAGGGGAAGAGGAGGAGAGGATGGGATCCCGAGGAAGAGGACCTCGGATCCACCCTCCCTCATCACATACCCATCCTAGAAAACCTTCTCCGACCTTCATATGAACCCGACCAGCCCCACCGCCATGCATCTCGGCCATCCCGGCGGCCGGCGGCGGCCAAAAACTGGAAAGAAGAGGCCGAAACAGGGGTACCCTGTTTCGGCTCTTCTCCGACGATTCACCGGCCAAAAACCCCTCCAGCGCCACCCAAAAAGAAGCATAAGGAAGGGAGCCCCACTTACCTCGGTCTGACGGCGTGCTCCGGCAACCTTTCCGGCGAGAAATCGGAGGAAGAAATCCGTGAGCAAACACGCACGGGTCCAAGATCTCTTCACCGATTTGTGGGGATCTTCTTGAAGGGAAGTGGCCTTCCTCCGCGGCCGGCCGGCTCTTGGTCGCCTCTCCCCGACGCTCACATCCCTCCGGCGAACCCTCTCCAACGCCGCCGCCCTCTCTCCCGTGCCCCTCTCTGTCACGATCGTGCCCTAGGCACGATCGTTTTTTTTTTTTTTTTTTTTTTAAGGGGGATGGGCCCGGTCTTTTCGGGCCAGCCCATCCGCCCTCTTTTTTTTTTTTTTTTTTTTTTTGCTTTTCTGGGGTATTACATAATGCGAATTCAAAACCAATTCGATGTCATTGTTGGAACTGTCATCTATATAATGCGAATTCAAAACCAACAATTATAGACTAAGCTTCCAGTATTATAACATGCACCAATAAGAAGCCCATAATACATGCACACGATAAGTGATTATCAGACATCTAATTTCAAATAACATGCACCAACATGCTTAATTAATTATGAAGCATCTAATATTTAAAAATAAATATCAATGCCTAACTAAAAACAACTTGACTTGTAGGCAAACCCCATTGCACATTGCAATTACAGGAAAAAAACCCTTCCAAATAGTAGTAATGGTATACAACAATTATTGAAAAATCCATTGCACATTACGGTTCTTGGGGAAAAGCTCCACTTAACAAGGACAACATTGAGAACTATACGAAGATCTGCAATTATATCTCGAAAAATTTTGAGAACCTCTCGATAACCCGCAACAACGCACAAGTAGTTCAATAATAGATCAGATTTTCTCTAATTTGTGCACAGCCTTGTAATGCCTGGCAATCTTATCAGATTTTTGCATGGCAATGATGATCGATACTTTAGCCAGATGAAGCATGATAGACAATTATGAAACATGCTTGGATCATGTTCTTTATATGATACAATAAATGTTGGATCCCGTTTTAATTAAACCCTGATCCCGTTTAATTAAAACCCACATTTGACAAGTGTCCCTTGAATTTCGTAAATCCTGATAATCACACGGGCATTAAGGTAATTGCACGGCAGTGAAAGGTTGCCTTGATGGGGGGTGACTTTTCACGGCGTTTGGTCCCTGGAGAGGGCTATAAATAGCCTGTCAGACCCCTTCTCTAATACATGCATTAAGAGCTCTCTCTCCAGAAGATCTTTCTCTAATTTCTGTCCAGATCACGCTAATCTTTGTCCAGATCAGAGCAATCTCAGTTGCTGCGCACGCATCTCAGAGTTCAATCCAAGATAGATTTAGCGAATCAAGGTATGATTTAAGATTAATTATTCCATCAATGGTATCAGAGCGGGTGGATTAAATTCCAAAATAAATCATACCCGTTTAAACTGTTAGGTGAGAAAAATGGAGACCCCAATGTTATTTAAACATATGAAAGATTTTTCTCTGACCGATGTGGGACTAAACTCTTATCTCGGAATCAGAAGTTTTTTCCATATTCCTTAAAGCAATGAATTGTCTTCATTTGGGCGATGTGGGACTAAACTCTTCCCATCTTTCCCCTTCTTCCATTTTTACTCAAGAAAATAAGGAAGGGAGAGCCGCTGCCATGGCCGCCGCTGCGGCGGGTCTCGGTCGCGGCCCTCCCCGTCCTAACCGGTGGCCAACAGGGCCACCATCCAGCCGCCGCCTCCCCGGCCGCCGCTGCGACCCGCCCCCCGGCGAGCCGGCAGCGGCTGCAACCCGCCGTGGCCGCCATGGCCACCGCGGGCGAAGGAAAAAAAAAAAAAATCGGCCGCCATGGCCTGCGGCCCGCCGCTAAACGGCCCCGGCCACTGCCAACGGCGCCAGCCGCGCCACCCACGGCGCCCGCAGCACGGCCTGCGGCCCACGACCGCGGGCTGCGGCCGCACCCCGCGGCCGACCCCCGGCCTCCGGCCCCGCCTTGTGGCCGCCCCGCGGCCTGCGGCCATGCCTATGGGCGGCGGCGGCGGTTGCGCCGCCGTCGTTTAGGAGAGAAAGGGCCACTGGTTTTGGCCCCCTTCTCCTCTTTTCGTTTGGGGAAGAAGATGAATAGTGTTGGGTTTCGGGTTTTCTAAACCCGCAATCCGAATCCGGTTAATTAAAAAAAAAAAAAAAGGTGAAGGGATTAACAGGTTCCGGGTTATTGGGTTTCGACCCACAACCCGAAACCCGAATCCTTTTGACTAAACTGTGAGTTTTGCAAAGAAACCCCTGACAATATGTTATTCTGAACAAGGGGATTCCGAAATTCATCTATGGTCCCCAGCCGAAAGTTAAATTACAGAAAGGTCCTAAAGTATATTTATTTGATCCCTGTACTTAGGCTTCATTACAGAACGGTACACTGATTATTACATATTGGTCTCTGTAATGAATTTATTACATAAATGATCAATTTATATGCTTTCTTATGATGATACATGATTGTTTAAATTATTCATATTTTTCATGATAAAAGGATGATATATGCATGAGACGAGCCAAAGCATCTTATGTAGGAAAAGATATATAAATGATTAAATTTTTATATATTTGTGGTGACGAGCCAAAGCATCCCATAAATTTTAGAATGCTTTAGTTTAATTTAATCAATAAAGAGTCTTTTTATCATCATCTCATGAAATTGAATATTTGCATCATATATAATGAACTGGCCCCAAAGGAAAATCATTATACAAAGTTAATGATGGGATGAAATAATGTTATTAGTATGATATTTATGATGAAATTTTGTTGCCCAAAGGCCTTGAATTCTTTATTAATATTGAACAATATCTAGTAAAATTTTATCCATTGAATAACGGTGTCTAAGAAAAGCTTGTCAAAAAGGCATACGTGCCTAAGAAAGGCTGGTACTTAAGTGAGCCTAGTGCTCCACCACCGATCTGGAGCTGATCTGGCTGTTATTCTTTGGATTTTTCTAACTAGATATATTAAAGTTCATTAAATATCATACTTAATGCATTAGTTTTATCGTAAAGGGGTAAATCATGTAAAGTTAATTTTGATTCACTCACTAAATTGCTAATATGGGTTAGTGATTTAGATAAGATTTTAGCATAATTATAGCATGCATATTGATAGTAAGCATATGTTTTGCAGCTTTGTTTCCGACAGTTTTTTCACAATCCACATCATGCATCCCAATACTTAATGGTTCAAATTTCTCGGAATGGAAAGAAAGACTGACATTTACTTTAGGGTGCATGGATATTGATCTGGCACTTCGTGAGGACATGCCACCTGTCCCCACAGAGGAAACTACGCCAGAGGAGAAAAAGTTGTATGAGAGGTGGGAACGGTCAAACCGCTTAAGTCTTTTACTCATACAAAATCATATCTCCAGAAAGATAAGGGGTTCAATTCTTGATTGCAAAACTGCAAAAGAATTCTTAACAGCAGTAGAAGAGCAATTTGTGAGTTCAAAGAAAGCCCTAGCCAGCACCTTAATATCAAGGTTTGCTTCCTTGAAGTATAATGATAATGGTGGCATACGCGAACACATTATGGAATTACGTGACATCGCTGCCCAATTAAAATCATTGGAAGTAGACATGTCAGAGACTTTTCTTGTACACTTTGTTCTTAATTCTCTGCCTATGGAATATGCACCATTTAAGATCTCATACAACACACATACAGAAAAATGGACTATGAATCAACTTCTAGCCATGTGTGTTGATGAAGAGCAGAGAATAAAACAAGAGAGGCAAGAGAGTGTTTATCTCACCTCTCATAAGGGAAAAGGACATAAAGAGGTCGGCGGTACCAGTCATCATATTCCTGTTAAGAAGAAGAAAATGAAAGTGTCAGCCAAAGTGACTGATAAAAGGCAAATAAGTGCTTCTTCTGTAGGAAACAGGGACATTTGAAAAAGGACTGCATCAAGTACAAGAAATGGCTCGAAAAGAAAGGTACTTCTCTTTCCTTAGTGTGTTATGAATCAAATTTTATTGATGTACCTCATAACACATGGTGGATTGACTCTGGTGCTACTATCCATATATGTAAAACTTTGCAGGGATTATTGAACAAAAGAATTCCAACGGAAAGTGAGCGAAGCATCATAATGGGAAATAAGATGCGTTCACATGTGGAAGTTGTTGGAACGTTCAAATTAACCTTAAAGACTGGCCATATTTTGTACCTAGAAAATACCTTTTATGTACCTAGATTTTCTAGAAACCTAATATCTATTTCGAAACTTGTTTCCTTTGGATATACCATTTTATTTGGACGGTCTTTTGTAAACCTTTCCTTGAATAATATTATTGTTGGTAATTGCTTGTTAGAGGATGGTCTATTCAAATTAGACCTTGATACATCCTTTGAGCTATCCCTTTTATCCCTGCAAAATAAAGATCATTATGGATTAAAACGTAGCATAATAAATGAAAATTCCTCTATGTTATGGCACCGAAGATTAGGCCATATCTCCATAAAAGAATCAAGAGATTAGTAAATGATGGAATTTTACCAACTCTTGACTATGGTGATTTTGAAACTTGTTTAGACTGCATCAAGGGAAAGCAGACTAACAAGTTTAAGAAAGGTGCTATAAGAAGCAAATATTTATTGGATGTCATACATACAGATATATGTGGGCCCTTTTCGACCCCATGTTTTACTGGTCATAAATCTTTTATCACCTTTATTGATGATTACTCACGCTATGGGTATCTCTACTTGTTGTATGACAAGGCTGAGGCATTAAATGCCTTTAAGCTTTTCAAAACAGAGGTAGAGTTACAACTTGATAAAAAGATTAAAGTTGTGAGATCAGATAGAGGTGGTGAATACTACGGTAGGTATACTGAAACTGGACAACATTTAGGTCCATTTGCTCGATTTTTTCAAGAGCAAGGTATAGTTGCACAATACACTATGCCTGGTACTCCTGATCAAAATGGAGTTGCGGAAAGAAGAAACCGAACATTAATGGAGATGGTAAGAAGTATGATTAGTCTCTCAACTCTTCCAATTTCTCTGTGGGGTGATGCCTTAAAAACCGCTGCGTATATTCTAAACAGGGTTCCTACTAAAGCTATCCCAAAAACACCCTATGAAGTTTGGACAGGTAGGAAACCTAGTTTAAGACATCTACACATTTGGGGGTGTCAAGCTGAGGCAAGGGTGTACAACCCACAAGAGAAAAAGTTGGACTTTAGAACCATTAGTTGTTATTTTATTGGTTATCCAGAAAAGTCCAAGGGATACAGATTTTACTGTCCTAATCATACTTTGAGGATTGTGGAGACAAGAAATGCTAGATTTCTTGAAAATGACCAAATCAGTGGGAGTATAAAACCTCAAGAAATTAATTTTGAGGATAAGCAAACTCCGTATGATGTGCAAGATTCAAATAAGCAGCCAATGATTCCTCCACCTATCATTGATAATGATTTGGAGGAGGATGAGTCTACTATTAATGTTCCACTTGAATCTGTGCCAATTATCACTGAGAATGTTGCTCCTCCACCTATAGAACCAGTGGATCAAGAAGCAACTTTAAGAAGGTCATCAAGGGTAAGGAGATCTCCAATTCCACCAGATTATATAGTATACCTTCAAGAAAGCGATTATGACATAGGGAATATAGATGATCCAATAAATTTCTCACAAGCCATAAGTTCAGTAAATTCCTCCAAATGGCTAGATGCTATGAAAGATGAGATAGATTCTATGGCTAAAAATAATGTTTGGAATCTAGTTGAACTACCTCCTGGAGCTACTGCAGTACGCTGCAAATGGGTTTTTAAAACCAAAAGAGACTCCAAAGGCAAGGTAGAGCGACATAAGGCCAGACTTGTTGCCAAAGGATTTACTCAAAAGGAGGGTATTGATTATCATGAAACCTTCTCTCCAGTTTCAAAGAAGGATTCTTTAAGGATAATTATGGCTTTGGTGGCTCATTTTGACTTAGAGCTGCACCAAATGGATGTGAGAACTGCATTTCTTAATGGAGATTTAGAGGAAGAAGTTTACATGAAACAACCTGAAGGTTTTGTTTCAGAAGGTCAGAGTCAAAAAGTTTGCAAGCTAAATAAGTCTATATATGGACTCAAGCAATCATCCCGACAGTGGTATCTTAAGTTCAATAACGTCATTTCTACATTTGGCTTTGTAGAAAACGTTGTTGATAGATGTATTTATCTTAAGATCAGTGGGAGTCGATTTATTTTTCTAGTCCTATATGTAGATGACATTTTGCTTGCTAGCAGTGATTTGGCATTGCTTAGAGAGACTAAGCAATTTCTCTCCAGTAATTTTGATATGAAGGATATGGGTGAAGCCTCATATGTCATCGGCATTGAGGTTCATAGAGATAGATCTAAGAAAAAAGTTTGTCTATCTCAAAAAGCCTACATTAAGAAAATGTTGGAGAGATTTGGTATAGAAAATTCCAAACCAAGCCCAGTGCCTATTACTAAAGGTGAAAAGTTGAGCCAATCACAATCTCCGAGGAATGAAATTGAAAGGGAGCATATGAAAGCATTTCCATATGCTTCACTAATTGGGACTTTAATGTATGCTCAAGTCTGTACCAGACCTGATATAGCATATGTTGTGGGATTACTGGGGAGATTTCAAGCTAATCCAGGAATGGAACATTGGAAAGCTGCAAAGAAAGTATTAAGATATCTTCAAGGAACTCAAGATCATATGCTCACATACAACAAATCCGATCTTTTGGAGATAGTTGGATACTCAGACTCAGACTTTGCGAGATGTCCAGATAGTAGAAAATCAACATCAGGTTATATCTTTCTACTAGCTGGTGGTGCAGTCTCGTGGAAGAGTTCGAAGCAAAAGATAACAGTTGCTTCAACAATGGAGGCTGAGTTATTAGCATGCTATGATGCAGTTACACAGGCTATTTGGTTGAGGAACTTTATCACAGGCCTACAGATCGTGGACACTATTTCAAGGCCCATAAAGTTATATTGTGATAATTTAGCAGCAGTTTCCTCAATAAAGAATAACAAGATATCCAATGGAAATAAGCACATGGAGGTGAAATATCTTGTTATAAAAGAAAAATGTGATGACTATAAAGTTTCAGTTCAATACATCAATACTGTGCTTATGTTGGCAGATCCTTTGACCAAAGCAATAACCCCGGGATTGCATAAGGAGCATGTCAGTCAAATGGGCCTTTTTTGTATAAATTAATTGATGTATTATTGTGCACATTTCAGATGGTTGTAAATCACATTTATTATATTTTCTGCTTTAATGAATTCATGTGGTTTATGCATATTATGGTAGCAGAAATGGTGACCAAAGAATGGATTTTATGAGAAGTTCATTCATAAGGGTTTGGTTATGATGATTTAGTAATATAGTGATCATGGAAGGTTATACGCCGATCAAATAAGTATTATTTCCGCCATGGTTCGTATTATTATTCTCAAAGTAATCAAACATAAAGTTTGCCCAAATTGATATCAGGATAGAAAGAACACGCGTATAAAGATTATAACATTCAAGTGCTAAGGATATTTCACTTGTCAATATGGTCCAAGTGGGAGAATGTTGGGATCTCGTCAAGTTGTGGCCCACATTGACAAATGACGTCAATATGGTCCAAGTGGGAGAATGTTGGATCCCGTTTTAATTAAACCCTGATCCCGTTTAATTAAAACCCACATTTGACAAGTGTCCCTTGAATTTCGTAAATCCTGATAATCACACGGGCATTAAGGTAATTGCACGGCAGTGAAAGGTTGCCTTGATGGGGGGTGACTTTTCACAGGTGTAACTAATCACGGCGTTTGGTCCCTGGAGAGGGCTATAAATAGCCTGTCAGACCCCTTCTCTAATACATGCATTAAGAGCTCTCTCTCCAGAAGATCTTTCGCTAATTTCTGTCCAGATCACGCTAATCTTTGTCCAGATCAGAGCAATCTCAGTTGCTGCGCACGCATCTCAGAGTTCAATCCAAGATGGATTTAGCGAATCAAGGTATGATTTAAGATTAATTATTCCATCAATAAAAGCTTACCAAAGCCTAAAATTCAATTATAAAAACATAATAACCCAAAATTGGGCTGGATCATGCATCATTGCATGCAAGAAAAGCAGATCAAAACTTAAGATCTAATTATCAAAATATATAATAGAAGCATAGGTTTTGAAGAAAAAAAAATAGAAACCCTAAAAATTTCTTAAAGAGATTGCGATCAAAGCGTAGACATACCATCAGGCTTGATGATGTGCTTAACTCAAGATAAGGCTGGCTTATCTTCGTGCAAGCGAACCTCCTTGAAGAGAAGGGGATATTATGAGAGGAGCACTCTTTGATAATACTTTGGACCCTAACACCCTCACTGGAATCATCTGCAGTTGCTCTTCTTTGGAGCCTAAATCTGGTGAGCAAGCCTACAAGCTCAGTACAACTCCAATCTCAAACAAGATGTCTACTCAAGAACAAATGGTAGCTTGAAAGAGATAAAGCTCTCTTTTGTTAAGTCATTTCAATACTATGTATCTCTGAATGACCAAATACATCATGTGCCCTGCTAGGTTCTTCTAGCAGTCTTAGACTTCTATAATGAAGAGTCGACAGGAGTATGGCAATATGTAATGCAAGGACAATCTACTAAGCAACTGAAAATGGAAAATGAATTGATCAGAGTGGATCATCACAGTTCTCAGCCAGACAAGTACTAGCCAAGTTAAAGCATTTCCTCTTACAAGTAGTATCTATGGCCATGAATTCATCAAGTGGTAATAGAAAGAGAAATATGGAAGAGTTTGGACGGCAGCTCTGCATGGTGATCCAATGCATTGAGTTTCTTAAAGCACTTTAACAAGAAACTCTGTAGAACATCAAAGAAAGGTGATGCCCAAGAGGTATTGATTCGAATTGTGGTGAATCGATATCAAACACATAAATAGTGCTTTCAGCATGAAGACTTCATGCTTTCTATAAGGAATGAGTTCCAACATTTGACAAAAAAGTTTACAGCTTGGCTGGCCATTTCCTTCATGCCCTTCTCGAACATTCTTGAGAATTAATTTAGTTTTTACCCTTATGAGAATTGAAATTTGAAAGTAAGTCTTGACAAATATTATGAATAATAGGTGGGTTTTCAGAAAGGAGTTATACTCAATACCTGTTGTCGCTTGTGAATATTTCTTGTGAAAGACATGCAGTGATTTTGAGTTTGTTAACATTAATGTAGAAGGGAAAACTAAAATCTTCGAGAAAATCATAAAATGACTCGTAACAATTGAAGCCCGGTATGCCAATGCTCGTAAAAGGATGCCCCATTGCACAAGGCTTTCGATCCGTGCAGGGTTGTGGAGGGTTAGTTGTACACAGCCTTATCCCCATGAGCATAAAAGCTCACCCAAGTCACAATGAAGCAATCTTATCGCCAAGGCCCCCTAAAAATAGAAAATAATACCAAGACAAGATATAAAGCATTGACTCATACACTGAAAGAGAAACTAATTGTGCACTGCATGGATTTCTTAAAATCTCTGAAAGAAACATTCTCTCTGTGACATGCTATGCTCTAAAGCTCACTACAAAAAGCCTTTTCTAAAAGGGAGGTGCTTCACTAAGACATCATTTATTTTTCATTTGGACGCTAGTTTGGAAGAGAACTCTTTAGCGCATTTCCATGAGCTACACCTTGAAGGGTCTAAATATTTTTAAGGTTTTTCTTCTTATAAGAAGAATGCAAATCTCTGAGCTTGCGAACCATCTCACAAGCAGTTCATGCCATGATGCTGATCTGATATTCCTTCTTTCCAGTCACCAAGAAATGAGATCCCTGGTCCAACACCTTTGCGCCATCTATGTTGGTTCGGCTGAGGTGCTTGCATGGGCTCACAACAAATTTAACATCAGTTCTTTCCCCTGCCTTCAGGTGCACGCTTTGAAATCCTATCAATTGTTTCATAGGTCTCCCATGCAGGACATTAGGCCAGCGCAGGAAAAGCAACACTGGATGCTTTCCATCCATTGGTCCATGGTTTTTAACTCCAACAACTGTTGAGAACTTGAGTTTCTCGCATGCTTCAGAGTCCATACTTGTGATGTTGTAACTTAGAGTATCCGACATCTTGAATGCGCCGAGACTGATCAATTTGTTCATGTAGATTGTGTTCTCAGATTCAGCACTAAATTGATAAGAATAATTGGAGAAGCTGAGGCCGTAACCAAAATCGAACACAGTTTTGCCGGTGTAGAATCGATAGGTGCGGCCTGGATATCCAGAGGCAGGGTCAGCTCTCATCCTCATGTTGGTCATGGGGACACTTGTAAATGACTGTGGATACCAAGTGACTGGCAATTTCCCCCCTGCATCAGAATAGTAAACCAAATCACTTAACATGGAGGTAGCTAGTTTAATTACTAAAAAATATATTTAAAAGTCTAAAAAGTTTGGATTGTTAGAAACATGGGTGAAGTTTAAATGTAATCCTCAAAAATCCATTAAAATTTAAAAATTAATGCTTTCTTTCATCAACTCCAAGCTGTAATATTTTCCTTTTTTTCTAATTTTTATTGGGATATCAGCAAAGATGCTTCACCTTCTGTGTAGCTTACGATGCATTCTTGCCATTCTTCCAAGTGGCTTTAACATATTTTTTTTTAAAAAAAAAAAAAAAAAAACTTCTTCTCAATTCTAGCTAACCAATCAGCATTTTTTTAGAGTTAGCATGAGGTATTGATCATAAGATATAGTCCTAAGAGGTCTGGACAGGTGTACGAGATCATAGATTCGTAACCTGCTGTCGAATTTTCAGACTATAATCTTGTACAGAATGAGTTCCACATTCTCCCATAAAAAAAGAGTACTCTCAAGTTAATTTTATGTTCTCAACAGAGGTAACAGGTGGATACTCTCAAGAATTTAATCATGAAGTTCTTGTGGTATAGCTATGACTACCAAGATTAAGGAATAGCATAAGCAAAGCAGAAACTAGAAAGTCTTACCTGGGTTATGTTCTCCAAAAATAACCTGTGCAATGGCCAGTCCACCAGCCTCACCAGGATAACCAGCCCACAAGATGCTTCCAATTTTCTCTTCATACTTGGCAAATGTGATATCTACCGGACCTCCACATAACAGCACCAAGATCACAGGCCTTTTTGCCGCTCTTGCCACGCTGGTGATGAGGCTTTGCTGCATTCCCGGGAGAACCAAGTTCACTCTGTCAAGCCCCTCCCTCTCCTGATCTTGATCCAACCCCATGAACATAACCACATAGTCTACTGAGCTTGCCAATTGGACTGCTTCACTGACTGAACTTGGATTACAAGCAGCAGTGTCACACCCAGATAAGTATCTGGTGTCCTTAACATAGCTCTGCAGCACTTGAAGTGGAGTGATGTATTTGCATGGAGGCCCGGCATAGTTACCAATAAGTTTCATAACACTGTTCGCATTCGGGCCAATCACGCCGAGGGATGTAACTTTCGATCTAGACAAAGGAAGGGTGTTGATAGAGTTCTTCAGCAGAACGATGCCATCTCTGGCTGCTTCCAGGGCCAGGTCCTGATGCTTTTGTGTGCAGACTTGGTTTGGAGCTATATTGCTATAGAGCTGGGATGCTGGATTTCCATTGAAGAGCCCCAGCCTCATTCTGGTGGAGATCAGGTTGCGGAGAGCGCGGTTTATGTCCTCTTCGGATAGTTTTCCTTGTTGGACAGCAGACATAGCATATTCTTGCACGTAGTTGCCACAGTCCAAATCCAATCCTGAATTTTTTTTTGAAGTTTTGAATTATTCAGTGAGTAACCCATTATGTTGATGAATTGCAAAAAGTTTCTGATGTTAATGAATTGTGAAAAAATATGAGATTTTTTCATAGGGAGAGCAGTGAATGACTGAGAAATGACTCTCATAGATAGACCTGGCCGTTTCAAGGTAAACAAGCAATGTTTGACATCATCATTTGTTGCCCAACACAATCATAGTCTAATTTACTACCCTGGCCACAAGAATATAGTTACTTTCACCAATGCAGCATTATGGATTCTTTCCTTTCTCCTGTGGCTAGTGTGGGAAAATTATGTTGTTTTATGGCCGTGTACTTGGTTACTGAAACTTATGATGCATGCTTATACCTCCAGTATTAAAGCTTTATGAGTCCCTGTTCTTAAACCGTAAATACGAAAACATATATATACATATATATGTTATCTAAATGCATGATTTGATTTTAAGGAGCTGAAAGATTTTTTTTACAAAATCATTGATGGAATTTGGCTGGTATATTCTCTAATTAGATTGTGTTCTTCAATTTACTTTAGTGTTATACATAAAACAAGAATAAAAGAAGATATTTTCAAATCCAAAAGCTGATCTTGCTTTTAAGGAGTTGCAAATATTTCTTCAATTGAATTTGGCTGGTATAAGTTCTAAACACTTCGTACCAGCTTTGAGAGCATCTCCAACTGCATCTTCTGGAGTTTTAGCATAGACATGAGCATCACGGATGGTGGCAACTGCATCACAGTCCGAGGCAATGTATCTGATCAAAAAAAAAAGAACAAAGAAAGAAACGTTAGTAGCTGGTAATGGGAATTGTGAAGATGTCAATAAGAGCAATAGAGAGGAACATCCAACAAGCCAAGTGAAAGAATATTTCAACCTCCCAACAACGAAGTCATTAGGGGAGGATTCAGTCTCATCCCAAGAATAACATGCTACGTTATAGGATACCCTTGTTTCCCACAAAAACATAAAGCTACTTCATTTTTCATGATATTAAGGTTATATTTAGCTAAGCAAGTAGGTGCAAGGTCCCACTTATTAGGACCTATAAAGAAGACAAATGAGTGGCAATGGAAAGCCAGAGCTACAGAGTAATGATCAGCTCAGAGGCCAAATTTTGCTTGAGTTAGCTTCTTATCTTTGTGCTTAATGTCTTACCCATATAACCCCCAAGAGTCTCTTGCTGTTTTTGACAAGAGATTGGAATCAGCACATGTTGGGACTCCATTGACGCTATTGTATGAGCACATGATACAACTTGCTCTACCTTCTTCAACACAGCTTTTGAAAGGAGGCTGGTAAGTGTCCTCCAAATCCTGAGCTGAAACCTGAACATCAAAGAAACTAATCAAAGTGAACTAAATTGTCCTCCAATCACAACAGACCTTACTGCTCGCTACTTACGATGGCATCGAATGTGAATCGAGATTTTCCACCCCAATTATCCATGTCATATGCAGTGTAGTGCTTGCAGCAAGCTGAAGCCTTGAGCTCTGCAGAGCTTCCCCCTTCGAAGGAATCACCCTGCAATCCCCTGACAAAAGAGGCTGCATACTTGCTTGCCGTCACCGGGTCCTCACCAGGAGTCTCCTGGCCTCTTCCCCATCTGGGATCCCTGAATATATTGACGTTTGGCGCCCAGAATGTTAACCCTTGTGCCTGGCCATTGTTGTAAATCGCCCGGGCCTCGGTTCCGATAACCTTGAAATGTAACAGGACAGTATGAGAAAACCAAAAAAGAAAAGCAAAAAACCCTCATGATGACAATCTTTCTTAATGTTGTGAGAGGGACTACAAGCATCTGCACTTATACAGCAACTAACATTCACACTAGTTATAAATTTACCCAACATTTCGAGCCGTCCAAGCTTCGATAACAGGAAACGTCAAATGCAATAAGAATATAGAATTACTCATGATCAAATTCTTGTTTGCAGGCAAGTGCTGAAATGATTTATAGCAGTAACAAGTTTTAAACTAACCATGCTTCGACACCACCAAGTTTCAGATTCTTTTCAGCGCAAGTGTTGATACAATAACATTTATAAATCTGAAGCAATAATATTCATATTAAGAACTAAACTACTTTCAATGGCCTCCAAAGTTTACAAGACAGAGACCGGTATTGCTTGCAAGCTTTCTTGATTAACAACATTAATTCAGTCGGTACCTTCACTTCCAATAGCAACAACAAGCTGCATTAATGATCATATAGTTTACCAGACTTTGATTTCGATAGGATTCAGACAATGAGGATATCGATCCCTCTATAGCAATGGCATTCACTGAAAGCATGAGATCAAGAACTACATCAGACCAAACGGTATAAAGGGCGAACCTGCCCGATTTGATACCAAATCTGGGGATTGAAGGATGCTGCAGTGAGTATGACTTGAGGGAAGCTTGTTGCAGTGCGAATGGGGCCGATGAAGTGCATGCCACGTCCCCAATTCGATACCCCATGAAGTGACTCAGACCACCATTCATAGGCTGGCACGCCGAGCCGGGGGATCGAAGGGGCGCTATCACCGAGTTGAGATATCTTCTCTTCCAAGGTTAAGCGTGAGATGAGATCATCCACTCTTTTGTCAATGGGTAATGTTGTTTCACAGAAGGTAAAGGACTTGGTGGATGGGGTTGAGAGATCACAAGCAAATGGTGGGTCTACTGAAAGGACCAAGGAAGGTAACAGAAGAACAGAGAAAAGAAGGCAATGAAACTCTCTAGGAATTCCCATCCTTTAGTCCTAGTGTTATTGGTGCTATGGAGATATGAGGGGCTGCTATGGAGGTATGAGAGGTTGGTGGTAGTTATATAGCCAACGAGAGGAAGAAGAGGGAGAAGGTAGAGGAAGTCACGGAAATACGTCGTCGTAGAAGTCATGAGAGAGAGGACTGTGAGAAGGTCTCGCTACCGCATTAGAATGACAAAAATGCCCATGGGATATGAGATATTATGAGGTTCCCGGGGTAAGTTTAATGGGGGTATTTTTGGGGATCAAGAGGAAGTTTTTCCCTGCTTTTGGGGGCGAAGGCCGAAGGGGGAGAAAAGGAGGAGCGTTTGGACCACGGCCCATATGGATTTGTTTGCATACCGATGTCATGCTTCCCGCCATGGTCCAAACTTGACCAGACTGGTCTCACCAACGGTGAGATTAAGCGAGCTCTACTCAAACATATTCTTTTCTTTTTCCTATTAAACAAGAATTTTGTTATTTTTTATTATTATTATTATTATTTTTTTTGGGGGGGGGGGGGGGGGGGGGGGGGATGGGTTACTGTGAATAGAAGGGTTGTTACTGTTTAAAAGTAATAGCTCTTGTAACAGTTTAAGAGACTCCTCATCATATTATAATGACACATGAAACATATTTTTTTCTCTTCTTATATTAATGGAACTCTAAAAGTGGTGGTTGTTCATTCAACCAACCACCACGGCAGTCGCTTGAAGTAAAAAATAAAAAAAAATAAAAAGGTAATGATCATCCAATTTTTGAGTTGAAAAAAAAAGAGAGGAAAGGAGCGGTAGAGATTGTTACTGCTCTTGGTGACAATATGTAATATTTTGCAAAGTTTTGTTGAATATGAGTAATAGGATCATAATTTGTGTGGGGGCTTAGTTCATTGACCAACCTACACATGATTTGGGCTACAAGCTCACATGAGTAATGGATCACACCACCTGTACATGTGGGAGCAGAAGAAATTGGACTCCGAACATGAGTCCCCTTCTTTCTCCGATCCCACGAGGAGGAGGAAACTAAAGACGACCGAAATCCTTCTATGTTTGAGCCGATCTTAACCTATAAAAGAGTTTCTTCCTTACTCCTTTGGCATCAACCTTGGGAGTTTTTCCATTAGAGGTTTAGATCTCTAAGTATTCTATGGGAAATACAAGAGGATTTGCCGTCGATTCGGCCGAGAGAGCCCGCTAGAGGCAAGGCAAGCTTTCTCTCTTCCTTTCTCCAATTGTTCGGCCACTGCTCCACCTTGAATCTGGCCGATGAATTGCCGAACTAATCACGGACAAACTTTCCCTATTTATGACCGAAGTTTTTCTTCTTTTTGGGCCACCCATCCCACCGTTTCTTGATGCTGAGGGCTTGGTTGAGTTGCCTGGCATCCCTACCTTCATCCTTGGTCGGAGCCCGACCTCCAGATGCCGATAAGGGGGCTGGCATTCGAGTACAACCAAGCTAAGAATCATCCTATTTGGCCCTGTTTATGGGTTGAATTCAGCCAGTCGGCTGCCACCATCAGCCACCCCTGCCACCGCCGTCTATTGCTACCTCACCAGAACACGACCATAGTAACCACTAGCTCGCCTCCCATCCTCCTCTCTTATTTATTCTCTCTCTACTTTATCTCTTCTCCATCTTTCTCTCTCTAAATAGCTCCATGGATCCCAGAGGTCCCATCGACCTGTTTTACAAACTTGAGTTGATCCCTACAAAGAGACTTTAAATCGCCCTAGTGCCCAGGTTGCCTACTAAATAGATTACTCCGACGCTGTCAAGTGTCCATCTAACCCATTGCTGATGAATTTTATTGAACGACGTTGGCCCTGATCGAGTCCATTTCCTATGATTTATTGATTGAGTCGCTCAGGCTTGACCCACCCAGAATTATCGAATGCCATCTTCGGCTAATCTTTTTTTTATTATTTTAATTTTATTTAAGTCATTGAATAAAGATTAATTTTGCTTTTAATATTTTTAAATAGGTTTAGTATATCTTACACTCTTTATTATTTTTCAAAATATCATGCTTTCTATGCATAAAATTTACTTTTGAAAATATCATTTTTTTCTTAAAATTACGGATCAGCATAAGTGTTATAAAAATTATAATTATTATGAAAAATAGTTTATGAATGTTTTAATGAAAATAGCTTTGTTATGAAAGACGACCCCGATCATGTCATTTACTATTTTTATCTATATATATATACGTTTTAAGAAAAAAATATAAGTTTTCTGAAGGCTCAAAGATAGTTTTATATGATCCCTAGAATTTGGAAAATCGATATTCGGAGTTAGCATCTATACGAATATAGGCCCTCGCCAACAAATATAAAGTTGGTATACATAAGAAGAATCTTTGTCGATTATGAATATAGGCCATGTCACGGGATCAATGACCATAGCATGAATATATGTGAGCAATATTTTGAATTATGATATGGCTAAATAACAGAAGGATGATTTATAAATTTATTTGCAAAATGAACTTGAAACCATGTTTATGAAATTTGAATAATTTATGCATACATAATTGGTTGTTTTAGTATACTGTACTATGAAATATTTTATTTTGTAATATCTATTATTTTTCTTAAATAATGCATTGGCATGAAAAAACTTATGCTTCATTCGATAAAATAGAGTAAAATTTACTTACCGAGCTGTGTCGCTCATATATCTCTATTTTTATTTTATTTTTTTCTTCAGACGAATAGGGTCGATAGGAACAAAGGATGATCCAGGCTTGGAGTTCGTGCCAGTAAGCTTGACAATTTTATAAAAAAAATAGTATTTTAAATTAACTATGAATTTGTAGTTAATGATTTTCTGAATATTGAGGATTATGGATTTATATTTGGATTTTTTAGATGCTCCGAACCGGTATTGGTTGCATTTAATAGATAATAAAATTAGATTCCTATTTATTCTATTATATTTGAGATAGATTTGAAAACTAAATGTAATGTTGGCTTCGTATTGTCATGGACTGTATCCTTCGGCAGCACGATCGTGTTATGTCCCGGCTTTGGGGCGTGATTTTTTTTTTTTTAATCAATGCAAGGCTTATCATATTTTGCATCAGAAAACAGGAAAAAAAAAAAGAAAGTTAAGAATACTTTTTCAATGGTGATGGAGAAGTGGAGATAAGCTTACTAGGGGTATAGGGATTCGAATTCGGTCTCAGGGTCGATGAAACAGTGTGGGGGCTATATAGGCTTCAAAATCTGGCTTGTGGTGATAAATGGAAATGAGCAAGAAAACGAGTTAGGTATATTTCCGGCAACATGTTAACCTGTTTGTTAGTTAATAGTCAATGCAATGAGGGTCCACAAACATTAGGTCCAAATACAGTTTGTTCCAACATAAATCATACACAATAAAGATACATTTTATGAGGACTTTGTTTTGATTACGTTACGTTAGGTCAAAACTCAACAAATTTAAGTCCAGCATAATTAGAGATAAGTCTCAATAATCGGCCAATTTTGACCTAACTGGAACTGGGACAGAGGATTTTAGATCATTTTAGAAAGTCCCCGAGATTTGAGCTAAAAAATATGGTATCCATGGTCAGCAACCTGTTCACAAGCAAAAACAGCCTAACCATAATCAACCAACTAATGTCCTTTCCGCATAACTGAATAGTTCTCAGATCGAAGCCTACTCCCAGCATAAAGGGGCAGGGCGTCGCAAAATTCAGGCCCGTCCAAAAATGAGATTATTAGTTGGAGCAGATCCATCAGCTCAGCAGTGGACCACAATCGGTTTGTAGTTAGACCGGTCCACCGCCAAGCTGATGGATTCGATCCAACCAATATTTTCTCCATCCCAAGAGCCTTTCCCCATTCCTCTCCATCATGCCATAGCAATGTGTTACTTAGATTTTGGCCCATAATTCTCGCCCTCTTCCAACGTTATCATGGTCCTTCTCATTTTTCAAGAGTCAGGCCAACTTTAATATTATATAAACAAAGATGTTGCTTTGGAGTCATGGAGAAGCAGTTTAATTTATGTGACAAGAAATCAGTCACCAGTCCACTTTTCTCCGCATGGCAACAAAGATATTCCAATATATATATAGCGTAATAAATAGACAGGAGGGAAGATGGCCGCCTTGATGCAAGCCTTGATACACGGGAGCCGAAATTCATCAAACGCCGGTGAGGATCCACGGGACTGGAAAATGATGTATGTTGTGAATCTGTGATACACTTTTCTTCATTGAAACCAAGTTAACCAAGAAATAAATATTTAGCGAGAAATCATGCCACATATGCGGGCAATTTAGACAAGAAAATAACACGATGTCATACCTTTTTTTTTGTTTTTTTTCCTTCAACAGAGTATAAACAATGGCCAACTTTGAGATACATGTTTGACTCATAACCTTGTTCGATGAGTATTTTAGCAGGTGTAAACCAATCCTAAAGTCCAATATGCACTAAGATGACTTTCTGCGCTGCGATCCGTCTTATAATTTATTAGTTCCAATTTCAAAACGCCGTAAGAAATGACCTTAAATTTTTATGTGCTGACTCCTAATCGAATTATTTAGGATTTAGGATTGAGAAAAAGTATTTTATCGACTAATAGTGGCTATATTGGTATATTACCAAACCATGCTCCTATTGTTATAGAGGTAGATATAGAGTTCTTGAGAATACACCTCAATGACCAATGATTAATGGTGGATTTGATTGGCGGTTTTACTGAAATGGTAACGATGATATCGCCAATTTAGAAAATGATGCGGAGATGAGTAGCGACATCTTCCTTGATGCATGGGGAGTGCATGGGCCTGCTGGTGCCGGGGAAGTGGGTGAGAATCTTAAAAACTATTGCGCATGTTAATCTTAGGATGGGACTGCGCAGAGACAGTTCCCTTCTTTCCTGTGCATCCTTTGTTTTCTTTTCCTTTGTTAATCGTAATATATTTGGTCCTGGCTGGGCCTACTGTGAAGGTTTGGCAAGAAGTTAAGTTTGGTGCCACTGTAGCTTCACTTTATTCGGTCATGTGCTTCTCCACCATGACATTTAAACAATTTGGAGTCTCCCTCTCTCTCTCTCGCACACGCACACAGAGAGATTGGGGAAATGGAGAGGTGATTTCATTAGGTCTTCATTTATTCAACTCGTTAAGAATGAAGTGTGAGGTTGAACTTCATATGAAATAATTAGCGGGAGAAAACAATTATATAAATAATTAAGTTTAAAATTTAAATGATTTATGATTTTAAATTAAGTTAGGTTCCGATGTGTATATCGTCTGGCCGGTATTAGGGCTTGTCGTCTCCACTAGGAGCGGTGTCAAAATTAGGGCTGCAACTCAAATGAATTGGATGGGATTGGGAATAAACTCTAACCTAAACTAGCGTATAATTCTCCCAAACCTAGACCAACCTGATCTCCGGTTGAGGATTCTCTAACCAAACCTAACCCGACCACATCTCAAACTAAATCCCAATTGGTTTTGGTTAGCTGGCTCAGGTGGGTCAATTTGGTTGTGCAATGTTAGCTAGATTTAATTGAATTGAATGAGAATTTTAAGATAGGAAAGAAAGTTCGGATATTTTTATTGGATTAATATTTGTTGAACTGAGACCCCAATTATTCATTTCAATAGCAAACTTACACATAATTTAACAAGATTAAAATTATGATTACACAAACAAACAAATATTTTATGTGAAACATAAATATGAATTATTTATTCACATATATAGCAGATGATGTCGGCCACATTGGGTTACAGTCAGGTCAGGTTGTTTGATGTGGCGTTAGGATACAGTTCATGTTGAATTGAAGGTCAGACTTTAACCCAACCCTTCTTGAGGTTGAATTAGTATTTTTGAACACAATCCCAACACAACTTTATAAAGCCCCAACCCAAGTTGGGCAGGTAGGTTTCGACTTGAGCCTCCCTCAAGGTGTATCCCTTGTCAAAACTGATGGCTGAGAAGCCCAGGCAACTGTTGGAGCTCTAAAAGCACTGAAATAGGTGACTTTTACGAAGAACAGCAACCGTCAAGGACCCGGAAGAGAGCTGAAACCGAGGATGGAACAACAATACAGGAAGGGCTTGGGAGAGAGCTTGAGGGAAACCAGGTGGAATAAGGAAGGGCCTTAGACATGGGCATAGCAATTCAACCCCTCATCAGGTGGAATGGCCTAGTCCCTCCAACAACAAATATGGTATGTGACTATGTATCAGAGAATAGGCTAGTCCAGTGGATGCAGTAGTGTCATTGGGAGGAATAGGGTGGAATAAGACTGCGTCAGAGAATAGGCCACTCCAGTGGATGCAGTAGTGTCATTGGGAGGAATAGGGTGGAATAAGTTGCCTATTCCACCCCTATTACATCCGAGAAACAGGCCCGTAGCTTCGAAACAAATATTGAAATTGTAGAGTTGCAAGAACATAACACAGGAATCAGATTGTCATGGTAACTAGAGTTGAACAACCAAGATAGAAAGACAGTTCCACACATGTATGGAATAAATAAATTATTACTGATTATTTTGAGATCTTTTCCATGTATAATTCATGTTTATGCGTTTCAACTTCATCTCTTCTTCACTATAGTAACATGCACTTTTTTGCTGAACTAAAACTCATTTGCTATAGCTCAACATCAGAAGGCTCCTAAAAACAGATTAAGATTTAGACTGCTCCAAGACACCATTCAATAAGTTGACATGATGGAGTTTTAGATACAAAAAATTCAATCCATTACTAATCATACATACGTGAGTTCACATCATTGGCTCCTTGATAAAGCAGTCTTATATAAATTAAAATGCTTTTTATTAAGAGAAAAGAGCAAGTTAGCAGAGAAATGATTGCAGAAAGAATACGGAACAGCATTGATGAACACAAATACTAGATTTTAATACCCATCAACCTATTATAAAAGATATTAAATCTGAAAAAAGAAAAATCATCTCTTGGTGGAAAATAGTAGATACAAAAAAGGCAGTTCTGAAAAAACATTTATCAATTTCATAAGGCCAGTCCCTCCAGAAGCATCTGCTGGGATTCAACGAAACTCTGAAGCAATCTTGACACAAACAAGAACCTTAAGCTTTTTACAAGGTAAGGCTTTCGTTGTGGACAAGGGTAAATATTGGATGTCTAGATGGAATGATGTCTATGATGAATTTACAATATATCTTATTGGTGGTGCTGTAGATATCTAACAGCAGGTGATGGGAGCTTGTGTCCATGATAGAAGTTAAAGGTCTCTTTGGGGAAAATCATCTTCAGTGGAAGTGCAAGATTACGTTTTATTAAGCTGGCAGCTGATGACCTAATGACCAGGAATGTGATTTGCTCAGAGTATCATTAAACTAACAAATATAAAAATTGCTCCAAGTTCGATAAGGCACTGATAGAGCTTTTCAAATATTGGAACGTGATTATTCTATCAGAAAAGGTACACTATTTACCATGCAACAGAACTTTTCTGATTTACATCGAAACACCAAATTGATTACAAAAGTAGAAGTTGTGGTGTAATAAATGAAGAACAGGAATTTAGTTCAACTCAGTAATATCATCTGCTAATCATAATTGCAGGAAATATCAAATGACTGGCTGTGAATTTTCTACACATGAAGGTACCATTTGCAGGTGGAAAATTTTAAATCTTAATTAACCCTCTCATTTTCAACAAACATCTCCTTCCAAATAGCATTCTATGAACTACACCTGGACAAACAACTTGCAGATGATACCTCAGAAGCAACGTACGGTAATCACTTCTCAGAACGTACCATGCTAGTGACCTCCAAATTTCTCTTGCAATTCTCCCTCAGTTCCTTTAGCCTAAGAAGAGCAGAATGCTGTCATACAGAAAACAAAATATTCATATCTAGTGAAGAATTTAAGGATGGAAACAATCTCCAATGTCACCTACTCTATCTTTAATACAAGAAAAAAAACATAATTCAAATAGTGGAGAAAAGGAAAAACTCTAGCAGTACTGCCCTTTATTAAGCAGATGATAACTATATCCGTCGGCAATTTTAGCATAATTAAGATATCTCACTCAGAAAAATGAATCGCCAACATAGCTTAGTTTCCTATTGCTCCTCCATTATCTGGCACCATACAGGCTGCCTTTCTCAGACCAACTGCCATACACACAGCATGTCATTTTTGAGTGAAATTTCTTAGTCAGTCATTGCCATCATCATATGCCAGACTGAACCTTGGGCACTTGGACAAAGAACTGCAGAGTTCAAAAGAAATCAAAACAACACAACTCTTCAAACCATAATAAGCAAGCACTATCCCAACTTCTGGGGTCTGCTTTATGACTCTTAATTCACCCAGCATCCCCCATTAGTCTTTGCCTTACCGAGCATGCAATAAAAGATGTTCATGGGAAAGGGAGATGCCAGAGAGGTGAATATAGATAAAATGTTTTGTTCGTGATTAGAAAGGGAATGGACAAGAAAGTCATTTACTTTCCTAAATTAAGAGGTCAATTTTGGATTAATTGCACTACTCACATGTCCTGAGGATGTTATTGACAAATTATCCAATTTAAAATACAACAGTTAATTGTAAATACAGTAGCAGACTTGGCTTACATACATAGACAATGATACCACATCATATGCGCATGCTTACCTAGACAAAATACACAGTAATGGAGACTGGAATATCATATGCATGCAAATACATACAAATAATAAACTATAGCAGAAATAGTGACAATCAGGCTAACATGTAAACAAAATTACTGCTGTAACCTGGTTCAAACGAACGAATCATGCCAAGATTTTCGTTCCTGAGTTCAACAAGAAAATTGAGCAGACCTAACTACAAATGGGTCAACAAGAAAATTGGTCAATCTAACTTGATGTGCACCACACATGGAAGTGACTTAAGCATGTAAATTAGAGAACAACGGGACTACCAAGAGGAGCCACATAAAGCACAGGCCTGACCATGACCATATAAGCTGCATTAAAAAACAAGGACCCCAAGATTGAAAGTAATGGGAATGTGGTTTACCTATAAGAAAGCCTTAAGAGATAACACAGCTTACCAAGTCAACCATTTAGTCAATGACGCGAAAGCAGCATTGCTTACAGGTTGACAAGGTTGATGAAGTAAGGTACTAACATAGTGATTAAGAAAACTAGATGACAAAGTCAAAGTTAACCCAAATGTTGCAAATGATTATAGGCCAAAGTTGGTTTGTTGAATTCTTTAACTCCTATCTTATTTCTTATTCTTACTTCGTGATCTTTCACATCTAGCAACCTTTTGTAATCCTGCCCTCATTGCAGTTGGTATCCTTGGTCGAAGAGAGAGTTTTTCTCTTTTTCTAAGAGAAAAGACAGAAGAAAATTTGTTCTCTCTCCCTCTTTTCCAAACTTGCCACATCACCCCACTCCATTTGGATCATAAGGATTACTTTTCTTTTCTTTCTTTCCTTCCTTTTTCTTTCTTTCTTACTTACTTTCTTTGTTTCGTGGATAACAAGGGTTAGTTTCGAGGAGCCTCTAGTGACTCCAACTCTTTCTATATAATCTTTCACAACCTGCCATCCTGTACATAATTCAAGGGCTGGAAACTACTAAAATAATGTTCAAACCATTATGATAGGTTCATTTTAAATTTGAGGGAACATAGAACATTGTTTTGCCAAATTATTTCATAAGGTAATAACCAGCTTTTACAATACAACCATCAAATCACTATAAAAAAAACACATGGCAAGGAGGCACTTTATTGGCTTCAAATTTTGTCAATAGAACCAAGTCTACTTTAAAAGGGTTGTGCATATGGAAAACTGAGTTCTTTCTTCATTCACAATAAAGATCACTGCAACAAACACTTAGATGAGCTACTTAGACTCCACCTTACTTAGGTGGCCACCAAAGAGCCTAAACTAAAGCCTGACGAGCCTATAAAGGTAGGGCTAGAAATGGGCCCATCGGGCCGGGCCGACTTCATGTCCGACTACGGGCTAGGCCTGAGAAATTTCAGGCCATGTTTGGGATTAAATATAGAGCCCATTTGTTTTTCCGGCCGAGCTCGGTATATCATTGGCCCGGCCCGAGCCAAAGCCCGAACAAGGCCCGAAATGGAGCCCAAATTCAGACCCAAACAAGTCTCAAACCCTTCATCATCCTTCCTTAAATCTTTGGGCTCACAACTATTGAATAATGGTGTTTTCAAGCCTCAATAGAATCTTCTGAAGGCATAATAGTTGGATGTGATTCAAGACATCTGAAAATGATGAAAACTCTGAATTATCAATAAGAAAGCCATTTGTGACTCAATGGACAACATTCCACTCCACAAATTTGAGCTGGCCCAATCCAATTTAGGTCAGGCCCCCAAGCTTGGGTTTTTCAAAAAAAAATTGGAGCCTAAGCCCGGCCTGAAGCTCGAAAAAAAAAATCTAGTCGGGCTTAGGTAGGGGTATGGCTAGGCCTAGCCCAATCCATTTCCAACCCTATATATAGGTTATCTACTCCCAGGAAAGGGACATAGGCAATCGGAGCCACTTATGCCTCAAACAAACTCCAATGTCCAATACACCTACACCCAACCCACTAAGCATATTCTCTGAAAAAACTTCATGGATCTAATGTCCATAACACAATAACCAATCTCCTAAACTTACTCTTTAAGCTCATTTTACCTAACCCCTTACATTGCTTAGTTGGAGATCTCCTTAGCCTCAGGGCACTTGACCAGATATTGGATATCCTCTTGGTGGCCCATCTACCATCTAGAATGTTTTGAAACACTAAGAACAGAATCTCTACAGTTTTGGAGATTATTTAGAACTGAGCAAATATAAATATGGAACCCAAGTACACCCCCAAAAATATGATGACTGCTGCTTCTAGCCTTATACCGTAAAGACATCAGGCTTATAAGCAAAATAAGAGCACAAGGAAGTTCATTGAGAAAGTGTTTCATATATCTTCTGATACAAAAAAATGGATGTGATGAAGTGAGTGGTGAAATCCATATCAAGTAATTCTTAGTGCATCATATAGGATGCTCCAATTTTAGTTATTAAACAATTCATTTCATGATTGTTTTACTTACACATAATTTCAAGTTATTTAATTTCAACCATTATCAGTCCAACTTACCATTCAATTAAAGCAACACAAATATGAATTCCAATACTTTCGGAAGTAACAGCTATGGACAGAATCAACAGATCAAGAAAATTATTTGAGTTAGAATTTACTTTAGACACCAAATTAGTTTTGTGAAGATGTTATAACGCCAGATGAATTTCTATTTCAGATTTTCAGACTTCTTCAACAACCTGTAAGTCCATCTCTGCCTACTTGTACTTAAAAACCTCCAAATTTACAAGGGATAACCCAAATATTGCCCTGCAGTTCTCCTAATGATTTTCTACAATTTTAAGAGAAACCATCTTCAACTATGCTTTTCAAACTAAACAAACATCTTATTCTCCAATTATAAGAATCAGCACTAAGCCTCTCTATCAAAGTAACTTCTGAAGGCAACAATTCTCTATGTTATTTTGTGAACCAGGGCCTGGTAAATAGTTTGATGTTTCTTAAAGTCCTCTTTATTTCTTTTGCTTCTGTTTAACAAATAGTTGCACACTCCTTCATATACGAGAATGCCCAGCAAAACATCCTTAACAAATACAACTTGGAGAACTTTTGGGTTAAACAAAGCAGTAGCCAACAATTAAAAAATTTGGTATATTTAAAAAAGCATTTTCGTTTTTCTTTCTAGTGGCATTGAAGTGCTAGGTATAAGAGCTTAATGTTGCAAAGGGTATCAGCCAAAAATTTACATCCTGGAAGCTCGTGACTCTGTCAGATAACAATCTACAAGAAGTTCAAATAGAAATCTTATGAGTGGGTTGTAGAATAGCAAGCTAAGTTCTGGATTCCCATTCCAGTGAGCTGTCAATCATACAAGTAGCCAGGAATCCATTTGGCTTTGTTAATTTATATAAAATCTGTAGGTCTTCCTTTTTCCAATTAGTCTGTGATTCACCCAACCCTCTTAATTTATTTAAAGCCTTCAGCAAATTTACATGGGTTACTTCCTAAAGTCATTATCAACAAAAACTCGATAAACAAAAAAGCAAATCAAAAGGTAGATGCATCTGAGTGACTCACCAGATGTGCAGTCTCACGCACAAGGACATTTTCTGTATGAAGGAAAAGTGATCTCCAGCGCTGCATGAGCTCAAACTCTATCTCTGTAGATTTTTTTGAGTTGTCTCGAGCAGTTTTGGAAGTATAATCATGACCATAGCACCTTGCTTCTAAAGACCTAGCGAGCCTTTTGCTCTTCTTCAATGCTAAATAAAGGAAATTTATGAAAAGCAGCAAAAGTCTGCATTAGCATAAATGCACGTTTCCTGCTAGAGTAATTGTGAAGTATTGACGACCACTCAAGATATTTTGGAATTCAAGCAATATCTGACACAAGCTTACCAGCAAGCCGGCCTCTGGTATCCTGGTAATGAAGATCTGTCCACATATAAGCAGCTGCCCAAATGGCATATGCATGATACAAATACAGTCAGACACTTAATAAACCAAAAAGCTGAATATTCTATTCATTTTGCTCCTACAACTGTATTGTAACTTTAATATAGTGTCCCCAGATCTTGCTTAACAAAGGCAGGGATCATGGACCTACCTTTGAGACAGAAAGAACAAGCACAAGATTTTTCTGAGCCCATGCTGCCTTCATCATTAATGCTTGATCCAACATTTGAAGCAGCATTGGCATTTAAAAATCCCTCCATGTTAGCCATTTTGAAATCCAATGACCCAAACGGCATCAAGCATTCTAAAAGGCCTGATTCTTCCGACTGGTCTTCAGTCAAACATTCACCACCATCAACATTGTTTCCCTTCGAAGTAACAATATTCAAATTGCTAAAATTTGAAGCAGAAGATTTACCATGATCCATTTCAGGTGTATGTCTCACGGAATCTGTACCATCCCTTTTATGACCCTCTTGACAGGGTTGTTTAGCATCATCAAAGGAGACACCCTTGCCCTTGTGGTCTACCACATTTTCACACATTTCAGATGCAGGACCAGTGTTGACCTTCCTGGCAGTAACATCCTCCACCATTTCACGTAACTTTCTTCCAAAATCAGCATTCCTAAAACCAGTCCGCTGAGTGCCCTGATACCTCCCAATCTTGTTCTCAGCATCATTTTTTTCTGACTCCAATGACAACGGCCTCTTGCCACAAACATTGGTTATATCACCAAAAACAGCCTGGTTGCGAGGAACCACATCTTGGGAACCACCATCACTCATTGTGCACAATTTTTTCTGGGTTCTCAAATACAAGATTTCTTCCACAAAACAGTAACACTGCTAAAACACAAGAAGTACTTTTAGAAAACAAAGGACATTAGAGTTCAGTTTGGCTATTGAAAACATGGAAAGAAAAAGAAATAAAAGAAAAGAAATAAGGCCATATAACCATCACGGCACAAAATTGAAATGCTAAGGGAGCAATCACATTTCAAAATTCTTGGCTCGAAATCTAATTTTTAGGACGGATCTAGAGATTATCACATTAAAAAAATCGATTTTCCACAAAAAAAAACCCAGGATTGAATAAGGCAGATGCGCAGAAAGTTGCCTCAATATCCAATTTTTAGCATGGACTTTCAAATAATCGCAAAAGAACCCATTTTTCGCAAAGCCCGATTCACTTAAAAACGTAAATAAGCATAAACACCCAAAAAAAAGAAGATTTTGTTTTCCAGTTGCCTGCCAATCCAAACGCAACGCCCGATTCGACCATTCCCACTGAAAACAAAAGGGAAACCGATCAAAGAACCTCGATATGAGCCAGAAACCTCATCGATCGAAACATCCGGAAAAAAAAAAAGGTGACGCAAACGTATACCTGACCCACGACAAGAGCCTAGGGTTTGAAAGTCACCCAATTTAGAAAAAGCATGCTTCGAGATCTTAAAAATTTGAACTTGTCAGAGGAAATCGATCATACATAATCCAAAAATACAGCAGGATCTTCTCTGCTTTCAGACACTAACCTTCTCGCAAGCCGCCCTCCGTTGGAGGAGAGAGAGAGAGAAAGAGAGAGAGAGAGAGAGAGAGAGAGAGAGAGAGAGAGAGAGAGAGATTTGGGCTGGGCAATGTGGGAGGGAAAGGGCGCCCCGATCCGCCTTTTCAGAACAGCGAATACGCGGAGAACGCGATACGCGCGCGGTTTTCATTGGATTTTTAGGAGGGAGCAATGACGGGATACAATCACTCGCGGTGACCTAACTTAGGATCACACCTTCTTTCATTCATAGTAGTAGACTGGCGAGTCACGCGAGTGGCGACAACACAGCGCGGAAGAGAAGTGAGAGGTTCAGGTACGAGTCGCGACTCGTGTACTTCAGGAAATAAATGGGAAAAATTAAGTCCGGATATATACGTGGACATAATGAACAATGATAGGAAAAAAATTCGAGAGTTTGTGAGCGTGGATTTAATCCCCTTTTTTTTTTATCACGTGTCAATTGTTGAGAAAATGGGTCCCACGATTTCAATACCAAACACGCACCACCTGGCAACTTGGCTCCCCCAGTGCCCATGCCTTGATAGCCTCTTGCAAAGAAACCTCACTTGGGGTGTGATCCAGTGGATCATGATCTTAGATTATCTATAAATTTTATTTTAAAATAATTTAATTCTGAATAAATTAAAATTATTATATTTGGTAGATTAAAATTTTTTAAATATTTACAAGTAACCTATTTGGTATTTTATGGAAATCCAAAATCGCTCACTACATAATACCAAAACTATCTCTGATATATTCTATAAAATTATTTTTATTAATCATATAAAATATATTATCCTAAAATACTAATATATTTAATATTAATATTAATATAATATATTTATCAATGTATTAATTGTTATTATAGTTTAATATTTTTATTTATACTTATAATATAATCATTTTTAATACTAATAACTATTTTGATTAGAAAAAATAAAGTAAATAGAAGTAATATATTAAATATTTTCATTTATATAAATATAAAATACAATAATATATTTCTACTATAATTTAAAATTATCATTGAATAATAATATGACGATAATATATTATAATATATTAATGGTACATCGATATATCAATTTTTTGTTGGATTGAGGAGCATTTTTATTCTCAACTTTCAGCCCAAGAAACCTGCCCTATGGTGATATTGAATTCCTAACCTCAAGGACGGATATTCCATCACTGGATTAGGCCGCGATTTGAGGTTGGTGGTAATTTGAGATTATTGTCACATAGGATCACCATGGTGTAACTAAATATGTTTATCTCATCATCTCCATCCACATTGTCCTTGATCTTAGGATGATCAACCCATATCAAATACCTCTTAAAATTAATTCAGAACCCTAGATCAAACTCTCTTATTTTATTTATGATATTGTATGATATTTCTATTTTTGGGGGGGATGGGATGGAGGGGAAGAACATGTCTACATGGATATTTGAACAGGCTACCACAACGACCAAGATAGATGGTAGTGGGTCATGGGTAATACTATAGTAACCTCGCCTGACACGAGGCACCAACACCCCATGCCCATCCCGGTAGAACTATCGCCATCGGCCCATACACCGTCATAAAAGTGCCAGAGTTCACCTGGGCCCCATCTCCCTTGTTTCACATTACCATGCTATTTTTTCGGCTCCCACCCCAGCCTGCAACATCCTGTCACTGCTCGTTCGGCTGAACCTTAGCCACCGCCGGAGTGAGCTGAGGCTCACGCTGAGCCCCGTGGGGACCCCTGTTTCAGTCTCCCCTGTTCTCTTCCTTTTTCTTTCTCTGGTCTTCCACCACCGTCTGTCGCTGGTCGTCCAACCTTGACCCATCATTGCCGCCATCGAGCCTAAGCCTTCGCTCCTCTCCTTCTCTCGCTCGCTTCCCTCCGTGCTTTCTTTGGCGTTCAATGGGAAGCATGCACAAAAAAAAAAAAAAAAGAATTAGGAGAAAAAATCTCTATTTCGCTTACTCTCCCCCATCTTTCTCTCTCTATAATTTGGGTGGACCCATTAGAGGGTCCCTTCCACTCGTTCTAACTCAATGTGTCACCAAGTTGACCCTAGCAGATGGAGCGTGCAAGAAAACCGGCCAAACACAAAATTGTTTATATTTAATTTGGTTTTAGCTCAAAAAATCTTTGAATTAGAAATATTGGTATGGTTTCATTTAGGCTTTTTTTTAACTTACTGCTTTTATGCTTCGATCAGTACATGGTTCAGGTTTTTAGCAGCCCTAGCATGGTAGCACCTCGTATCTCTTTGTGCTCACCGCTTGAGATCGCCCTTACTGGAGTTGCCCTCTCTCTCTCTCTCTCTCTCTCTCTCTCTCTCCCCTACTTCATCCTCCAACTGCTCACTTGGCGGCTCAAGTGAGAACTTGATGCTAGGCCGAGGAGCGGTGGAGTAGATGGCAATGGTGGTAGGATGGAGTCGAGTGAGGCCATAAGATAGATGTTGAGGAGAAGCAGCAGACGGGGGCGTCTTGCTGCACAAAGGAAGGTACAATATTTGGCAGTGGCATCGAAAGCATCAGAGCTCAGGGCTAGTGTCAAGGCCATGACTGGGAGTATAGACTGAAGAAGAAGAGTTTGGTTAAAAGCAGGTTAAGTCTAAAACTTAACCAAGATTAACAACAATATATGGAAATAGACCGAGGTGATTTAAGTAGTCATAGGGATAATTTCAAATACAAAACTGTACCTTAGGTCAAAAAAAAATGTGATTATTGGTTTGATAGTTACAAAGCAACTGTGCTGAAGAACATGCATGGTGGAGGATAATGGGCGACAATTTTCAAGAATGCCAAGAGTGGAAGCCAAATGTGGTGATAACCATCAAAGTGTGCAGCCATTATTTGTGAGTATGAATAAGTGAAAATTGTACTTTGTAAGGCATCTTTTGACAATCAATCCAATGCATCTCTATCTTATCTTCGTTTTACTCTATTCTTTTATCCTAAAGTAGTTGTAACTTAGATTTTTACCGTAACCCGGTATTACACGTCTACTGTAGCCAACACTACATCCTCTATCCATCGTTATCGAACGATGGTGTAACAATAATAAAAGTCTTTGATGGTCAAAGCATATGGATCCATCCTACTTTTTATCATCCCTTCGACCACTTTCCGGCTAATTCCAAATCAATGCACGTTTGTGCACACCAACACTCACAATCTAGCTTGTGAGAAATGGAAAGAGTGCCAACAAGATCCCACTATTAACAACCCATGCTGTGTTATCTTTGCCCTAATTGGACTCCATTTTTTCGCGATCTGATTGAATATTGCCTAGATCAAACTGATTCAAGCTACTAGACACCACTATCAGGTCGGTCTTGCCCTTCTTTTACCTCTTCCTCATATTTTTTCATTGTTGTACCCTTATTCCCACTGCAAACCTCCACTAATTATTGGTCTTGATTTTGTGTAAGGCTGTAATCATTCGAACAAGAAGAGGTCCAACAAAAGGTTGTACATTTTAGTCCTTTAGTTCGTGTAAAACCCTCACCTTTTTATTTATATAATTGGTGATTAGTATGTTTCGGTGTAAGGTAAGAAAATCTGGGGCTTGAGGAGTTTCAACATCAAAATCTCGAATTAGAAAATTAGTAAAAAGATAATTAAATTAGGATTGTATATGGTTGGTTATATGCAGGTTGGTTTTCTAATTATGTCAAATATTGATTTTTAGTTAATTGGATATGTTATGTGTGCACTTTGGATCCAGTAAGTATTTATTTGGATTTCACTGTTGCTAAAGGTAAGGATTCCTATACATGATCACCTGCATAATTATGGATATTATATATACACACACCCCATACTCTAATGATTAAAATAAATAATTTATAAGATCCCCCATACATGAATACCTTTATGAATATATATATATATATATATATATATATATATATATATATATATATATATATATATATATATATATATATATATAATGTCTGTATTTATGTATTACATATCGATGATTTTGGTTGTGCAAGGGATAAGATTATCGTTTGTCTCATGTCACCTATATGTGTGTGTGTTTATATATATTTCTTTATTATGTATATGTATCATATATCGATGATTTTGGTTCACATGATCTTGAGATAGAACCAAGGTAGAAGTGCAGCTCGGAGAACCCTAAAGACGGCTAGAGACGAAATGAGCAGGCTAGTTGTGGCGTTGGGTGCTAGACTCCTCCGTTGGATGGCCTACAAGAAGTCCACTTGTCAAAAAAATTTCGGTGGAAGACCCTCCAATACCTAAGTCAGAACAATGAGACAAGAGTATGGAAGAGAAAGATTTTAGCAAAGCGAGGGCTCTATAAGAAGGGTAGCATATTGTGTACCTCAAGTCCCCCAGGTTGTTCCTCTTATATAAAGGAGCCAACTTTGTTTTTATTTGGGCCAACGTGATATGCAATAATGCCAGGTAGGGGCTGGTGGTATGACCAAGGTGCGGGGGTCAGTTTGTGTGAGCAGAGTGCGGTGCAGGTCTGACGCGGGATGTAGGGTTGTTGATTGTTGGGGTTGTTAGCCCTTTTCGATATATGCCGATTGTTCTCCGCGGCTAGCAACTCCTCGATTAGAACCAAAGTTGTTCATCTTAGTTTATGTCCAAGGACAGGAAGGTCGGTCAGGCCCGAGGTTGAGGTGTCTAGTATTTTTTAATAAAAAATTATAAATAACCAAGTTAAATATTGTACTTTAAACAAATCTAATCAAAGCTATACACCATCTAGACATGCTCTGAATTAATCTCGCTACTTAAGACAAGGAGCAAAAAAGGATAAAAAAATAGGCAAGAGGAAAAAATATATAAAAATTGTCTCTTTATAATATATCGAATGCCTTTTTATTTGATAACATGGATAGTATCGTACCATCCTAGTATAAGTACAACAAACAAAGTTAGAAGGGTGAAGGGCGAAGGGCAAGGGTAGAAGACTCTAGATGATCCCACAATAGACTACTGGAATGCTGAGCAACAAAGGATGCCACCCAACTTGCCACCCTGTTTGCCTCTTGGACTGGAGGGAGGCAATCGCATCTTCAGCCTCTTCTAGTCTCCTGAAATGTCTCCCACCTCCACTCTGTACCACCTCTGAAGCCAACGTCTAAGTAGTTGGAGCTCGTGGTTTATTGGATACATCGCATCACTCTGCACCGCCATACGCCACACTGCCTTGATAATGTCCCAGGATCTCAGGTATGAAAGCCAAATCTTCTCAAATAGAAAGGGGCACCAGTAGGGGATAATGGAGTACGTACTAATAAGGATCAGACAATTGTCCGACCCAATACATGGTAGATGACGCACATGGTAATCCAAAAACTATTGGATCCACTCTGCCGTGGCAATGCCCTATTAGTCCTCTCTCAAACCCTTGCTCAACCCTGGTGGTTGTTACACTAGGTGAACCTTGGCCTAGTGAACCCGAGATCAACTAATCTATTAGCATCAATAAAATTTTGAAACTCCCTAACCTCAACCTTGTTAGAGAATGCCCTTTTCCCTATTTCTCCTGCAGCCCTTCAATACAATTGAAGTTGCCAATCACAATGGTGGGGTAGCCTTGTTGGACTATAAAAGACACCTCACTCCATAACTCCCATCTCACCCTATACTCAGTGCTAGCATAAACCGCAGACAAAAATCAAGGACTGCTATTACCTTTAGAAATCACCATGATAGCTTCTTGGTTACATCTATGCAATACATCAAAATTGGCAAAGCTCTATTTCCACACCACATCTACACCCTCCAACAAGCTCCGAGACTTAATTGCATAAAAGCTTTAGGTTGGAGGAAACTACCATCTGGCTCGCTGAAGGCTTCGACCTGACAATCTTATATCCAACAGAGCACAAACATCTAGGTCATTCAAGTGAACTAACCTCCTAAATGTGGCTAAGAAGGAAGGCTTTCCAACACCTCTGCAATTCCAGAGCAGCAACTTCATGCTGACGAAGGAGGGTCCACAGGCTGGCCTACACCCACTATCTCCTTGTCGGCCCTCATCTTACATAAATCAATTGCTGCCTCTCCCTACGCCTCCTTATCATCGTCCAATCTAAGGATCTGTGACACCAAGGCTGCCTTAAGTTGCAAGACTACTTGGACGTGCTCACCGGTTGGCTCCTCCTAGGTGAGTAAGGCTGACTCACCCATAGTAGATACATGCTCCACGTGCTCGGGCACAGCCTTCGAACAGTCGTGCCCTCCTTCCAATGCTGATAAGCCCAACCCTGGCTGGTGGACTCCTACATTAGAGCTAACTCTCTGGTCCTGCCACTCTGACCCACCCGTACCGTCAATTGCAACTCCTCTACCAGGATGGATTGCCTTCATTGCATCCACAAACTCACCCTCCAAGCATCGCCGCCCATTGGGCTCCATAGCATCGGCCCTCCCACTCGTCACCGCCTCCTCCAGTCCCCCCCACCACTGGCCACAATGGGATTTAGACCTTCCGTCAAGGAGGCCCCTCTGGAGATGATCGAGAATAGTTGAGAACATTGTGATCTGGAATGGGGGAGAGAAATGTGGGCTTCGAAGGGGAGACAAAGCCCTTACATGGGTTGGGTTGATCTCCTCCCGGCTTGCCCATGAACAATCCGTAGGTGGGCTCTTGTCCTGCTTGTTCTGGCCCACACCAGAGCCTGCCTCAACCATATCCACATCCCCAGCATGCTGCCCGCTGGCCCGGTCCACTCTGCCACATCATTGGGCCTGGCCCAGAGCACCACCCAACTCGGCCCCCAACTCTGAGTCAGAGCTAGGTTGACTCGCCCACCCATATCGATGCCGATTCCGAGGAAAGAACCCCCTTCTCCGGCGAGCTCCGGCGAGACACCTTAGATGGTTTTTGCCATCCATCAGAAGCTGGTGAAAAATTCAGCAAACTCGGCTCATTCCTTGGGGATCTCGGTCCTAACAGGACGAGCCTCCTATAGTTGACTCAGGTGTGGACTCGTCTTTCTTCCTCGGTCGCATCATGCTCCCGACGACCTGCGGCTGCCGGATTCTGGTCGTAGCCAGCCACAAGCCGAACACCAGCTTCCTCGCTGGCCCCATCCCCTCCTCTGTTGGGTCGGTCACCACCGTTTCCACCAACATCAAAGCTAGGGAGATCTTGCTCTGTCCTCCTCCCCCAGGGCCGGTACTGGTGGTGGGTGATTGCAGTCATCCTTCCAGTGGCCGATCTGACCACAAAGGTAACAAAAAGTAGGGATGTTCTCATAAACAAAACTCTGCCAAAAGACTATCTCTCGCCCCCTGATTAGGGTTTTGGGTTTGAGCGGATCAAGGGCATTGATTTTGATCTTCACCCAAGCAGAGCAAGGAGTCGGCTGGCCACTGCTACTCTCTCCTTAATCGAGTCCTTCTCCCAATATTCCCAAGGGAGAGTAGGGAGACAGACCTAAATTGTTGCCTTCTTAACCTTGTCTGCATCGAGTCTAAAATTCGGTCTCCATGGCTCCATCGCCAGGAGTTGGCCGGCCACAACCCATGACCCATCGGATAGAGCCAAGTTCCAATCATCTTTGCACCGGAAACGGAACACAATAGTTCTCCGCCATCGGATAGTCCTCCACATCATACTCCAACTTTCTTCAAGTTTTGAAATTGCAAAAAACCCACTCAACGGAAACCCTCCTCCCAAGGCTTCGAGCTATGATCGCCATCGTCTCCCACGCTTGCCTCGCCGCCTCGATCCTCTCCACTAGCAGCTCCACAACATCCGCAAAATAGCGACGAAGATTTTCGATCTCCTCCTCGGAAATTCGATGATTCGTCCACTAGGGTTGTCGAGGGACACTTGCACTACTCCGGACCACGTCCAGATGTCCACGCCTTGCTCCTAGTCCGGCCAGTCCTCACTGCTGAAAGATCCCTTCCGGCCTGCCTTTATGGTCCACCACCATCGCCGATCACCACTTGCTCGCCCCAAAAAAAAAAAAACCTCAAGGGCGCACGATTTCTAAAGCAGTTTTACCTAGAGCGACTCCTAAGTTGATTCTGACCGAGCGCCTCCCTCTTTCAAGCTGCCACGCTAAACCACGGAACCAAAAGAGGCCGACACATGTTAAAAAAAAAAAACAGAAGCGCCTGACACCACTTCCTCTCTCCTCACGTCACTAACTTCTCCCCTATTATTTTACTCCAAAAAATATACTCCAAGCCGCTTCCCACTGAGGACTCCCCGTGACCGACAAACTCTTCTCTTCCGAACCCCAAAACCCGTTTTGTTTTTTAAATCCTACCCAGGCCACCACCAAACTCAAACTCTTTTCCCTTTTTTATTTACATTTTGATATCAATCTCATCCTCCACCACCCCCAACAGATATAAAAAAATTTTGAAACCGAACTTTAATGCTTACGAAATGACAGAAATATTTATTCTAGATAAAATAACATTGAAATAATTAAGTAAAATAAAGTTAAAAAATATAATTTTAGTATCAGTACGAGAAACAATTAATGGATTTCCAATAACTATATCCTTTTTGAAGACTTTCTAGAAATCTAAAGGGATTCAAAAGATCGAGACTCACTTGTGAGTTGCATGGGATGGAGGGTGCCAAATTCGGATGACCTTTTTTATTTTTTGAAGGTGCTCTGGAGGAATATAAAGATTGAAGACTATCATGAAGTACGCAAAAGTCTCATGGAATAAATTGTTGTCGTATTGAAAGACTGCCCTTTCGCCCAAAGCAAGTTTGTTTTTTGCTCTATTTTATGCATGTGGTCTCATTATAATGAAACCGAAAATTTTGTGGATCGGGCGAACAAAATTCTGAAGCAATGAAATGAAGAGATCTTGTCAGCCTTTACAATCACTGCATGAACAATTTGGAAATACCAAGACCGAGTTGTTTTCCAATGCTTAAAGAAAGATCACTTTCAAATGGCCAATTAAGCAAGCAATTTCCTACATGGGTATAAAGTAGGCACAAGACAAGGAATTTATAATTTCGCACACGTGAATTTAGAATAGGCACCGCTGTGGACTATATTCAGCCTGCCTATCAAAGATTGACACTTGGTAACCAATTTTAAATAGATTTGAATTTCGGGCATTTACTGCTCCACAATTTAGAAAATCTATCTAAGGAAAGGAGGTTATGGTTCATAAAGAGGAACGATTATGCCTCATTTCTTGATTTTCGGCTCCAAACATAACGGATTCACACTGCTTTCTTTATCTAACAAGGTCAAAGGATGTGCAAGATTGGAGGGGCCAGCCTCTAGCAAGCTGACTAGAAAGCAGGTTGACCAAAATCAGGCTAATTAGAAAAGGTTGACCAGCAAAAGACCAACTAGAAAGTCAACAAAAAGGCTGACCAATAAGCTATACCAAGCTATCTAAGCCGATATATCTAGTAGATCATTCTACAAAAAGAAGCTCATATCACCAAAAGGTCAATTTTAATGGGACTCTTATTTTTGGGCTGATTTAGATAAGAAAAGCTAGAAAATAGTTTCCTACTAAAACTCGGACTCTAAAGAGTCCAACTTTGATAGGACATAAATTCTTCATTTATAAAAAAGACTCAAGATCCCGAGATATTAGGGATACCAACGGGCTGGATTCGATGTGTTCAGTGAAAAAGTGGAAACTGAACCCAAAATGCATCATTGTTCTCCAAAACCAAAACTGAAAACCAAAAGTCGTTTTACTTTTTTTGTTCATTTCAAAATTTTCACATATAAATAACTAAATTAACGATATAATCTATAATTTTCATATATCAATTCAACTAAGAAATATAACCAAAAATAATAATACAATTATCCAACAAACACAATAATCCAAGTTAAAAACAAATCCAACTACATCAAAAAAAATATAATGATAAATTTTTTCATATAAAATTTATTAGTTAAGAATCATAGTTTAACAAAACTCAATTCAAGTGGCTAAGCTTAAATTATAAACTAGTTAAGATTGGCTGCACTAATCTTCTTTCTCCATTCCATTCTGATTAGATTAGTAGTTTTGTTTGAAATCAATGTACAGTATTAAAAAAAAAAATCCCAGCATGGAAACTTTTTGAAGTTTATGAATCAGATGTTACAACTACATATAATGGTAAAATGATGAGCAATCTTTAGATTTTTTTTTTTTTTTTTAACATTTAGGTCTAACCAAACGGAGGACATCTGAACTTGTTCTAACAGCTGTTATATTAAACCATGACCACAGCAATGTCCTGCAAAGCAGGTTAGCAGGTTGCAGACATATTTGATCAAAGCCTGGACCTGACCCTGAATCGAGCAGCCACCAACTCTCTTTTCCCTTTACACTTTTTTTTGACCTGACGTGCCCCCTCCTCGTCTGTCATCACCCATGACAACAAATAAAAAGTCACTCGTGATAAGCTCGTGGGGTTCAGACCCTCGGTGTACAGTGGATACCAGCGTCCCTCTTCCTTCTTTTATGTAAGCCTTGAAGCATGGAGCCTTTTGGACGTTGCTCTGCACACCTGCCAAAGCTCCGTATATGGCCGGGGAAAGTAAAACATCAAATCCAAACAGTGCCACTTGGAAATTCACGCTTGAAGTAACGCCTATCCAAACTATTTAAAAATCATCAATTATTCATGGTTTTCTCTATTCCATTAAGATCCACTTGATTTTTTTTTTTTTTTTGCATGGATTTTATGATCTATTCACAATTAAGTCATGGATTATGCAATAGAAACTTGTATGTTGCAATCTACCAAGTCACATTTTAGTTGTTGGGACAGTGTTTTTGCAGTTATTTATCATCTACACAAGAATAAGTCTTATGTTCTCTCTCTCTTCTTTTTTTTTTTTTTCAGTATGCAGATTACTGGAATTAATTACGAGCACTAGGTGCATCTCCATGTCATTTTCTCTCTGATTTAGATATTTTTTAATCTACTAAATTGTTTCTAAATGTAGAACTTGTGATTGAGAAACATGTCAAAAAAGAGTTAGAAAAATCATGGTTAAGAGATTTAGAATATTCTAAAAATAACAACTGTTAACCATTTTATGCGATACATAATCTGGTTATCCTTTCTTTCATATTAAATCATACAACAAATTTACGAAGCTCAGGTTCATAATCCACTTGCCAATTAATTGATTGTATCTATAAATGCAGTATACACTTTATTTGGACACCGAATCTTAGAGTATGCTACCATAGATGAACCTCAAGGAATAGGCAGATCAACAAAACTATACTTGATTTTAACCATAGTACAAGATAGGGAATGGTCCTAACCCGTTTCGAGCTTATTATCGGCAGTTCAATTCATCTGCGGTTCCACAAAGTAATGGGTCAAGCATAGGTACTTTAACTTTACATATTTTTATTTTTTGCTGAATTAATCTTTTGCCTGACAAGTTGATTGGGGCATGTTTCAATAGTAGCACTAGTGGATTTGGATTTTGGATGAATCTTGGATGGTGCACGAAGAGTGCACTATCGTACTTGTGGGGTAATAAAAAGAATTCCATATCAATTAGAACCAGAAAAAAAAAGAAATCTCTCAACTCAAATCCAAGACGCTCGAACCACGAGGAAGAGCACTGTTGCTGGGTCCACGGCAACCAAAGTGCACTAAGCACCAACTTTTTCTCCCTCGCCATTCGTCTGTTCTGAAGCCGGAAAGGGGCTGCCTTGCTGCCAGGTCGGTGACTTGCCCCCACTCCAACACGTAGTAGATTCCGCAAGTTCCCAAAAATACGCTCCCAAGATTTCTTTTCTGCCGCAGCGACGACAAGGAGCCCTTCCTCCGCTCGTCCCAACCTTCTCTCTCATATGTATTAATGTATATATATATATATCGAGAGATGGGCTCGGCGACGACCAAGTTTGCTCCGTTTTGCTGATTTCTGCTCTAATGATTCCCGATACGAGCGACGAGGCGGCCGCGGTGGCCGACGGACGCGCGGGTGGCGGAAGGAGGAGGAGGAGAAAGCGGAAGGGGCGGAGGGGAAGAAGGTGACGCCGGAGGAGATACTGGCATCGAGGTTCGTGCGGGAGTGGGCGTTTCCTGACGTCATTCCCGATGACGAGGAGGTGGCGTTGGGCATAAAGGGGTCGGGAAGGGTGGTGTTTGAATTCCACTCGCATTCGAATTGCAGCGACGGGTTCTTGTCGCCCGCGGATGTGGTGGAGAGAGCGCACAGGAATGGGGTGAGCTAAAGATTTCGTCTCTCCCTCTCTCTCTCTCTCTCTCTCTCTCTCTCTCTCTCTCCGTTTTCTTGGGGTTTGTATGTAATGCGCAGGAACTGTTTGCGAAAAAGTTCGTTGCTTGAGTCTATAATCTCCACTTTGGCTGTACAAGATATAAAATTCTGGTTTTTCCGCTTCTTTTTGGCTACACGTAAGTACTTGTGCAGCTTAATTGTCTGTCTCTTATGGGACAGTCTATGAATCTTTGCTTTGTGCTTAGGTAGATCACCGGGAATATATGAAATGAGTCTCTTTTTACTTCGGTTTATTATAGTTCTAGTAATTATGTGTTTAATCTGACGTCTCTTTCACATTTTTGAGAACACGGAGGACTGTACCAGCTTTTGCTGCTCCGTGATTATCTGAAATGGTTTTTTTTTTTTTGCCATCATGTAGGCGATTTAGAAACTTTCTCCATCTTTACTCTGTTTTATTTCAGATGATTTGATTTTACGACATCTGAGATATTATACGCTGTTTTAATTAGGTTGGCTCTGATTATCATGTTTGGTCTATAGCTGGTCTGTTTTTATTAGGTTTCTCAATGTACGGTATGCATTCTTTTGACTTCGTGAGTTATGCCTTTTCTTGTGTTGTTTCTGTATGAGTTGTTAGGTACGCATACTCTTGTCTTTTGTAGTTTATAGCTGGATTCATTCTCTTTGTTCATCTTTTGTCCTCTTGTTAGAATACGATGAATGAGCCTCAAGAAACAAAATGTGTTTTGGGAGTTGGAGGTGGCTAGCGATAAAAATTATTATGCTCCAAATCCGGAGCATGGCTTGACTGTGCTATCGAAGGGTATACCCCAAGATAGCACGAAGCCAACATTACATTTATCTTTTAAATCCATCTCAAATAAAATATGATAAATAAAAGTTCAATTTTTTTATCCATTAAATGCAACCAACATTGGTTCAGAACGCCTAAATCTAACCATAAATACAAAGCCCATAATTCTCCACATTCAAAAAATTATTAACTACGAATTTATAATCAATTTAAAATACTAAAATTTTTCTACAAAATCGTCCAGCTTGCTAGCGCGAACTGTAAGCCTTGGATTATCCTTCATTCTTATCGATCCTAATCATCTGGAGAGAGAGAGAAAGAGAAAATAAAAATAGAGATAGTGATTTTTGCTTGATTTCTTGGAGAAATCTGACCGGCAACAGGTCAAGAAAGAAAGAAGAGGCCAGCGAAAAAAAGATTCGGGGTTCTTGCCGGCTCCGATGAGCATTGCGGCCCCAATTTTCGGCGGGCATGATGATAGGATGCGATGATTTCGAAGAAAGAAAAGAGAGAGAAAGGAGCTCGATGATTGCCGGTGGAGGTCTATCGAGGGGGGCTCTAAATGGAGTGGAGGCTAGGCTTATCCTATCCTCCGACGGAGTTTGTGATGGAGGAAGACTCTTCCTCCTCCACCGTGATCAATTAGGGCTCTGCCCTGTTTTTGATTGAAATGGCCCTTCAGGCCATGATTGGGTGCTGGCCGGGCCAACAGGCTGGCCCAATAAGGATGGGCGCCACATAAGTGATTGGACCTTGCATCAAAAGAAACGTGAACTCATTTGGAGAGGTGTTATATCTATTATCCTCAACAATTATTAGGCCTTGGAGGCTCACTTTATTGTTCTAGAGGTTGATTTAGGGTTGAGAATTTTTGTTGATTGATCTTTTCTTCTGAATGATACTTTTCTACCTTTGCATTGCATATTTTATGGTCATTCAGGTGAAGGAGTTATGAAAGGAGGGGAAAAAAAGACAATGGTACCTTGACATGTTGTGCAATTCTTCAATCTAGAACTGATGGACATAATTAAACTTCCATGAAAGGAGCAACATTAACTTAATTCTGGACCATGACATGTCAATTCCCTTTGTTATAACAAGGAAATCTCATCTAAACATTATCATTTAACCATTATTTATCTTGGGGGAATTGAGGTCCAACTATTTTCGTCCATAAAAAGAGATATTTCGAGCCCATCGTCCATTCTCGGTGGTTTATGCTAAAGCACCCCCTCTTTTAGGATTACTTTAATGTTGTTAATTCCCTTGTTATAATGGGAAAATGTCATCTAACCATATCATTTAACCTTTATTTATTTTTGACCGTCTTCCAACCACTATCTAGAATTTAAGATCCAGCTATTTCGTCCATAAAAAGACATATGTCAAGCCCATCCCTCATTCTCAATGGTTTATGCTAAGCACTCCCTCTTAAAGATAATTTTATGTTGTCAATTCTCTTTGTTATAACAGGGGGAAATGTCACCTAACCATATCATTTAACTCTTTATTTATTTTGACCATCTTTCTAACTAAGGTACGCCATCTCGGTATCAGGCCCCATACTAGTACCATCCAGTCACTGTAACGGCATGCCTAGCACGGGGCTGATTCGGCGTACTGAATGTCGGTACATTCCGTACCATCCGGTTCGGTATAGTATGGCGTATGTTGCTCATGACACTATTTAGAATTTGAATCCAAATATTTCATCCACAAAAAGACGTATGCCAAACCCATCACCCATTATCAGTGCTTTATGCTAAAGCATCTCCTTCTCTTTTAAGATGATTGCGATGAGAAGGAGAAGGAGAAGGAGAACGAGAAGACATTTCCATTACTCAGTTTTCTTGCATTCATTAGCATAAGAGATATTCTAAATCTAATTTTGTTGGCTGGCTGGTATGTGGTTGCAGAGCTAGACTTATTGACGGGCTTGTTTTGTGGATTTTTGGTTTTAAGCTAGATGAGTCATGATGCAAATAATGGGGACTGTTGTACTGTTGTTACTGTTTTCATGCTCTTTTGATGATTTTTTTCCTATTTTAATTTAGAAATAAATGCCTGTGAGAGTTCTAATAAATCAAGGGCCAAACATTATTGTGTGCTCTCATTTTTCAAATAATATTGCAATACATGATTTCTTTAAGAGTTTATTAGGTTTTAGTTAATGTATAATGAAACATGATGGAATTACCGTGTGTTCAGAACAGGTGAAAGTACTTGCGTTGACAGACCAATGACACCATGGCTGGCATAGAAGAGGCCACAGAAGCTGCCCGCAAGTTCAACATCAGGATCATTCCAGGTTGTCGAGATTAGTGCAGTATATTCTCCACGGTAATCTATTTTGAAATATTGCATCCAAATACTTTGGAGATAAACTGTGGTGTCACAAGTAATTTGCTTTAATTTTTGATTTTTTAGCCTAATTTATTTTCATACCTCGGTTCTGTTTATTAGGAATCCTTTTTTACTTACCAGCTTGAGTAACTGATGTCGAAAAATATCTTATGTAGCTTTCTTTGTAATGCACTTGCTTATTTGCAATCTAACAACTAGAAGGGAAACTCTGAAGCTGAGGAACCTGTTCATATCCTTGCATACTACGGTTGCTGTGGGCCTGCACAGTTTGAAGAACTGGAGGTTTTACTAGCCAGTATTAGGGGTGGCCGATACCTCCGTGCAAAAGAGATGTTTGCTGAAGCTAAGCAAACTCAAGATGCCTCTTAATGGGAGCATGTTGCTAAAATAGCAGGGAATGGAGTGGCACCAGGAAGGTTGCATGTTGCTCGAGCCATGGTTGAAGCTGGTTATGTAGAGAATTTGAAGCAAGCGTTTAGCAGATATCTATATGATGGAGGACCTGCCTATGCCACGTAAGAGTTTTACCTGCTAGCAAGAATTTTTTTCTTATTTATTTTTTTATTTTATGTTCCTTTAGTGATACATGATGAAGTAATCTTTCACATTACATATCACAAAAAGCTGTTTCATATGTGGTAGTTGTTTTATTTAGGGGTTGTGAGCCATTTGGCAGAGGCTGTGGTGCAGTTGATTTGTCGTACTGGGGGCGTGGCGGCTCTGGTCATCCATGGCATTGAAGAATCCGAGTCGCTGTGATCAGGAGTTTTGAAAGCTGCTGGCCTTCATGCTATGGAGGTTTATAGAAGTGATGGGAAGTTGGCTGGTATGATGATTCGGACTCTACATGTTTTAATGACTATTGTTATAACTGTGTTGGAGGGCATATAAAAGAAAAATTATATATGGACCTTACATTCTTGCTTTAGGTGTTTTTTGCATTTGGTCTTTCATCTCTGTGTTTTGATAAGAAAAATCCTCTGCAGGACTTAGTGATCTAGCTGATACTTATAAGCTTGTGAAGCTTGGAGGATCAGATTACCATGGAAGAAGTGGACAAGTTGAAATCTGATCTAGGGAGTGTTGATCTTCCAGTGCTTGCTGTTTATGAGTTCTTGAAGCTAGCCCGACCCATCTGGATGCAGTGCTATAAAAGAAATCCTATCAACATTTGCTGAAGAACCCTCTGCTATCAATATAGAGAAGATAATTAGATTTGGAAATTTGAGCAACCTTAAGGCGTGTTCGACTATGATCTCTGGCAAAGATGTTTTTGATCTATGTCTATCTTCATGGCTAACAAGTGAGGAAAGGGAGGCTGCTGAATTTGAAGCCATCAGGGTGAGACTTTCACAAACTGTTATTAGCGGTAGGGAATTTTAAATGACTGTAGTAGTGGATGATTCCTGGGTATTTTTTCTCCCCAGTGATCTGGTCAAATGTGGTCGAACATTTTTTTAATAGCTGGATGATAACCTATTGCGTGCAATCAAAGACGCAAGTTTCTTGGAACTGAAAGCTCTGTTTTTTCTTGTAATCTGGAGAAAATAGAAAACGCAGAAGCTTGTTGTGATTGGACGAAACAAACAACTGTTTTGTTGCACAAGTTATGCATGGGATTCAAGTTTATACCTCACAGTTTTTTCTTTTATTCAAATCATAAAATATATTTTATCGAGTGTTGGGGGAATACGGTTTTCCCCCAGTAATACAATAACCCTGCCACCTGGAAGACTACGCAGTCGACGACCCCGGACGACTGAGGTCGGCGCCCGACCCCAGAACGTCCGATCCCGGATCATCCGACCTAGAGGACTTCCGACCTCAAAGGCTGGTCTTTGTCGACCACGCTGCCGCGGCCGTACCTCTCCGAGGTCCGGCCAAGGGCCATATCCTGCCACTGCCCCAGCATTTATTACACATGATCCCGGCAAATCCCCAGTTCACGCAACAATTAATGTGAATCTCCGGCCTACGCACAAATTAAATGTGAAATCTCCGGCCTACGCAACAATTAATGCGCGTGGCTCCTTTCATCTACGGATCCTCAGTTCTCTACGGCAAATCAGCTCGCAGAGTCCTGTCCGCTATGATAAGTCTGACCCAGCCTCACCGCCGACATCAATGCAATGATTCACCCGATCGCGTGACGGCTCAGGTCGTACGACGGCCTTACCTCCGACATCAGTGGTAATTATTTACTTGTCCGTGCACCAGATCAAGCAACGTGCCGAGCTGTACGACGGCCTTGTCCGGTCACATGCAGGTAAACCCCCTATAAAAGGGAACCGTGCTTCTCAAGGGTGGGGGGGGGGACAGAGAGGGAGAGAAAAAACACTACTGCTCCATTTTCTTTGAACACTATTTGCCCCCTCTGACTTAAGCATCGGAGGGCCGACGCGGAAGACCCGGCCACCGGCTTTTCTGCAGGCCACCCCACAGAGGACCGCCACCGACGACGCATCATCACTCCTCGCGTCCGCCGACAGCTCCCCCTCCTCGACGGACGATCGCTCCGGGTCCAATTTCCAGCAACAGTTGGCGCTTAGAGGAAGGGACCGAGTTGCGATCATTGAAGTTGAGAAGTAAGGGAGCCTCCCAACATCTCCCGGCGTCCCCCACAGAGTCCTGGACATTCCGTCCAGAATTCACCTGCTCCGGCTGACCCGGTTCCTCAGGTCCAGCCGGAGCAATTCAATGCCTGGTGCAGCAAGTCCAGGCCTTGGCGGCCGCCGTTCAAGGCCTGCGACGTGAGGAGGCCTTACCAACGCTCCCCCCGCAGGCCCAGCTCTTGCCGGAGTCCCCTCCAACGGTCCGGTCCCCCAGGGCCAGAATCTTCATGGCTCTTCAAGGGCCAACAATGAAGGGCGGACCTCCCCCCGGAGAGAGCTGCCTGGGGAAGGTCCCAACGGAAGACCCCAACCCTCTGAAGCCGAATCTGCCCCAGACCACCATGAGCCGGAGCAAACCACGGCGACGGTTCCTCGGGTTGGGGAGCTCGATAGGAAAGTCGAGCACTTGGAGCGCCAGATTGAAAGCGCTCCACAGCAAGAAGGCAAGACAAGATGGGGATTTTGAGTTCACCACCAAGTCCCCCTTTTTCCGCCAGATCGAGGATGAGCCGGTCCCCTTGAGGTTTCAAAATGCCTCAAGTGGAGCCCTACAATGGAGTCACCGACCCCCTCGATCACTTGGAGAGCTACCGAGCTCTTATGGCCCTACAAGGATCCTCAGAGGCTGTGCTTTGTAAGGCCTTCCCGGCGACTCTTCGAGGACAGCTCGACTCTGGTTTTCTGGGCTAAAGCCGAGCACAGTATCTTCCTTCGAGCAACTTGGCAGACAATTTGCCACCAATTTTGCCGCCAGCCGACGCCAACGGCAGACGTCAGATTCCCTCCTGGATGTCAAGCAGAAGGAGGGAGAGTCCCTGAAGGAGTATCTGGACCGCTTTACCGCCGCCACATGGGAAGTTCGCGAGCTGGACCAGTCCATAGCCATGTCGGCTTTAAAGACTGGGGCCCGCTCTTATCGATTCCTTTTCTCTATCGAGAAGAGCTTCCCGACCGACTTCACCGAGATGCTGCCCGAGCTCGGAAGTACGCTAAGGCCGAAGAGGCAATCGCCTCTAGGCGAGGCGCAATCGAGCCCGCCTCAAGAAAGCAGAAAAAACGCCGCGAGGAGCGCGGCCGCCAAAGAAGCCGATCCCCTCGCCGAGAGAAGAATCTCCCCCGACTGAGAAGCCCGCCTCGGCAGCGGGGACAACCTCAACGGAGGACCTCACCACGACCAAGGTCCCCACCACGGCCTCGGACACACCCAGGGAGGTACGAAAATTACACCCCTGTCAACGCTCCCCGGGCCGAAATTTTGATGGAGATCGAAGGCCGGGATTTCTTCCGACCTCCACCTCCCATGCGGGATACGTGATTCCCGCGCAACCCCAGGAAGTACTGTCGCTTCCACCGAGACCGCGGACACGACACGGAGGACTGTATTCAGCTCCGAGACGAGATCGAGGCGCTTATTCGCCGTGGGGTGCTCAATCGGTTCGTTCGGAACCGACGCGAAGAAAGGAGGCCAGTGGAAAACGCAGCACCGTCCGAGAATCCGGATGACAACAGGCCCATCGCCGGCACCATCAATGTAATCGGAGAAGCCTCGGCGGGAGGACCAGCCCAAGGAATTTTTCCGAAGCGCCCGCGTACTGCTGAAGTCATTTCGTTCTCGGACGAGGATTTGGAAGGGGTTGAGACCCCTCACGATGACGTTGTGGTCATCTCCATGATTGTCAATAAATTCGATGTAAAACGTGTCCTAGTTGACAATGGAAGTTCAGCCAACGTTTTGTACTATCATGCCTACCAAAAAATGGGGTCACCAGAAGGACAACTCCGAAAAATTAATGCCCCACTTGTCGGGTTTACTGGAGACTCGGTCCCGGTCGAGGGCGAGGTCAGCTCTCTTGTTACGGTCGGCCTCGCTCCTCGAGAAAGCACTGTGAGGACGGACTTCCTTGTGGTCCGCCTACCCTCGGCCTACAACGCCATCCTGGGGCGACCAGGGCTAAATGCCCTCCGAGCTGTGGTCTCGACCCGACATCTACTCATGCGATTCCCCACCAACCGAGGAGTAGGCGAAGCCCGCGGGGATCAGCTGGTCGCCAAGCAGTGCTACATGGCGGCTCACAGAGTGAAGCAGCCAAACGAGGCACCGGCCCAGGCAACGGGTCCCTCGTTACCCATAGAAACCCTGGACGCAAGGGATAATCCCTGGAAGAAGCAAGTAGAGCCTGGTGAGCTGCTTGTTCAAGTTCCCCTACGAAAAAATCTTCCCGAGCTAACTGTGCAGGTCGGCTCCGGCCTTGGCGTCCGCGAGAGGGGTCACCTCATCAGCTTCCTGCGGGACAATGCTGATGTCTTCGCCTGGTCGCCCGCTGACGTACCAGGAATTGACCCTGAGGTCATAGTCCATCGACTCCAGGTGAAGCCAACCAGCCGACCTGTGAAGCAGAAAAAGAGGGGCTCCGCCCCGGAACGACAACGGGCCGCAGCCGAGGAGGTAGACAAACTCCTCAAAGCCGGCTTCATCCGGGAGGTCTCCTATCCAGATTGGCTCGCCAACATAGTCCTTGTAAAGAAGGCCAATGGGAAATGGCGCATGTGCGTGGACTACACTGACCTGAACAAGGCCTGCCCGAAGGATAGCTTCCCCCTCCCAAGTATCGACCAGCTCGTGGATTCTACCTCAGGACATCAACTGCTGACATTCATGGACGCCTTCTCCGGATACAATCAGATCTGGATGGCGCCGGAAGACGAGGAGAAGACGGCCTTCATCACCGACAAGGGCACCTATTGCTACAAGGTGATGCCTTTCGGTTTGAAGAATACTGGAGCCACGTATCAGAGGCTGGTCAGCCAAATATTTGAGGACCAGATCGGCCGAAATATGGAGGTCTACGTGGACGACATGCTGGTGAAAAGCCAAGTGGCGGAGCACCATGTGGCCGATCTCAACGAAACATTCTTCAAGCTCAGGAAGTACCGAATGAAACTCAACCCAGCAAAATGCGCCTTCGGAGTCACCTCTGGCAAATTCCTGGGCTTCATAGGGACCCAGCGTGGAGTTGAAGCCAACCCCGAAAAAATTCGGGCGCTGCAGGAGATGACGCCCCCAAAGACAGTCAAAGAAGTGCAGCGACTCACTGGACGGGTCGCCGCCTTGGGGAGGTTCGTCTCCCGATCGGCCGAGCGCTGTCTCCCCTTCTTTAAGATCCTTAAGCGGCCAAAGGACTTTCTGTGGTCAGAAGAATGCCAGCGGGCCTTTGAAGAGCTCAGACGCCTTCTGGCCTCTCCCCCGCTGCTCACCAAGCCTCAGCGGGGCGAGGTCCTCTACTTATACTTGGCCGTTTCCCCGACCGCAGTAAGCTCAGTCCTGGTCCGAGAAGAGGACAAGCTCCAAAAGCCAGTCTACTACATCAGCCGGGTCCTCAGGGATCCTGAGACCCGATATTCTAAACTTGAGAAGACAATTTTTGCCCTTATCATCTCGGCTCGGAGACTCCGCCCTTATTTTCAAGCACATACAATAGTCATACTGACCGACCAGCCTCTGAAGCAAATATTGCAGAGGTCGGATCGTGCAGGGAGGATCGCCAAGTGGGCGGTAGAGCTCGGAGAATTCGACCTCGAATATCGGCCCAGGCCGGCCATCAAAGTTCAAGTTCTCGCCGACTTCCTTGTGGAATGTACCTTGCCGGACGACCCTGAGCCACCATCTGCGCCTATGGACGGAACCCCGAAGCAACCGTGGGTTCTATATTCGGATGGGTCTTCAGCTTCGGGGGGTAGCGGGGCTGGATTAATCCTCACCAGCCCAGACGGAGTGGTGGCCGAGCAAGCCTTCCGCCTCGAGTTCCCGGCCTCAAACAACGAGGCGGAGTACGAGGCGCTTATTGCTGGGCTTAAATTGGTGAAAGAACTGAAAGTGGAAGATTTGAAGGCCTTCAGCGATTCCCAGCTGATAGTGAGCCAAGTCCAGGGGGACTTTGAAGCGAAAGAGCCATCAATGCAAAAGTATCTTTAAAAAGTGCAGGAACTTACGTCCACCCTAGGCTCTTTCGACATCCAGCACATTCCCAGAGCGGAGAATCTCAGGGCGGACCTGTTATCCAAGCTAGCGACCTCCCGCATGAGCGAGCTTTCTAAGGAGACGACGCTCGAATATCTTCGGACACCCAGCATGGAGGAACCCGAACCCACCATGTGCATCGACTTCGAGCCGAGCTGGATCGACGGGCTCGTCCGTTATCTCCGGGACGGAACCCTCCCTCAAGATGAGATTGAGGCTCGCCGGATCAGGCGTCAAGCTCCACGGTATGTCCTATACGAAAATAGGCTTTATCGTCGATCATTCACTTCTCCCCTCCTCAGATGTTTCCGCCCTTCTGAGGCGGACTATGCCCTCCGAGAGGTCCATGAAGGAATTTGCGGAAACCACCTGGGAGGTCGGTCGTTAGCCCATAAGATCCTGCGACAAGGATATTACTGGCCCACCCTCCAGAAGGATGCGACGGACTTCGTTCGGAGGTGCGACCGGTGCCAGCGGAACGCCAACATCCAACGCCGACCTTCGGCCCTGCTGACCTCAATCACCGCCCCCTGGCCGTTTGCCCAGTGGAGAATCGACATTCTGGGACCCTTCCATCTGGCAACCGGACAAAGAAAATTTCTGGTCGTCTCCATCGACTACTTCACCAAGTGGGTCGAAGCTGAACCTGTGGCTCGGATCACCGAGCATAAGATGCGGGACTTCGTGTGGAAGTCCATTATCTGTAGATTCGGACTCCCCCGTATCCTTATATCCGACAATGGCCGGCAGTTCGACAACGTCCACTTCAGAGAATTTTGCTCTGAGCTCGGCATCGACCACCGCTTCACCTCGGTCGCCCATCCCCAGACAAACGGGAAAACTGAGGTAACAAATCGTACTATTTTGCAGGGACTCAAGGCCAGGCTTGACCGATCCAAAGGACAATGGGTTGAGGACCTGTACAACGTCCTCTGGGCTTATCGGACTACGTTCCGATTGCCCACCGGCGAGACCCCCTTCAACCTGGCATACGGCACGGAGGCTGTCATCCCACTGGAAATCGGCCTCCCTTCCCCAAGAGTGGAGCATTATGATCCTGACTCCAACTCTTCTCGGCTCAGAAACAACCTGGATCTCGTCGAAGAGACACGAGAGGTCGCTCGGGTCCGTATGGCAAGATACCAACAAAAAACGGCTCAATACTACAACTCTCGGGTCAAGCCCAAGCTCTTCAAAGTAAGGGACCTCGTCCTCAGGAGGGCCGAGGCCTCTCAGCCAACTGAGCAGGGAAAGCTCGCCCCGAATTGGGAAGGACCGTATCAAATCGCCCGAGTACAACGACCCGAAGCATACAAGCTGAAATCTCTCGAAGGGACCCCCATTCCGCGAAGCTGGAATTCCGAGAATCTACGAATGTACTACCAATAAGACCCCTAGGGGTTCAAGACAACCAAAAACACGGATTCGGTCTCCTTTTTACATATGATCCGACCATTCCAATAATTACAGTTATCTCTTCTAACCTTGGGTCGTTTGTGATCCCCAGATTCCTCGGCCAAGGTAGGGATGCCTCGAGGCTCGACCGTAGAGTTCCAAACTCCCTTGACCTCGAAAAGTATTGCAGAACAGCGGAGCATCGACCTGGCGCACGATCCCTCGACTAAGGTCGGGATGCCCCGAGGGTCGACCGTAGAGTCCCAAACTCCCTCGACCTCGGAAAGCGTCGCAGGTCGGTAGCGCGTTCCCAGACCCACCGACCTGGCGTACGATCCCTCGACTAAGGTCGAGATGCCCCGAGGGTCGACCGTAGAGTCCCAAACTCCCTCGACCTCGGGAAGCGTCGCAGGTCGGTAGCGCGTTCCCAGACCCACCGACCTGGCGCACGATCCCTCGACTAAGGTCGAGATGCCCCGAGGGTCGACCGTAGAGTCCCAAACTTCCTCGACCTCGGGAAGCGTCGCAGGTCGGTAGCGCGTTCCCAGACCCAGCGACCTGGCGCACGACCTCCTGACTAAGATCGGATGCCCCGAGGTTCGACCGTAGAGTCCCAAACTCCCTCGACCTCGGGAAGAGTCGCAGATTGATGGAGCATCCCCAAACCCCCTCAACCTCGGCGGGCGCCATAGGGCTCATGAGAAGCCCGAGCTCCTCAAAAGTCAAAGAATGACTCCGGAAGTTGGCGAGGAGATAAGGCCACCTACTCTGATACGAGGGGCGCAATTTTGGAGACACAAAAGGTACATCCTATTTGATGCTCGCCTTGTTATATTTATCTACGTATTGACAGTGAAACCCCAATTGAAATCGGGACCTTAATCTGGCCAAGGTCGGATTGCTTCTACAAGTCGGTGTAAGATTAATCTCCCGTTGACCTTGTGCATGCTTCGTCTACCGACGATCTCCACCACAACTCATATAAACCCTTATGGGCAAGGGCCAAATTCAGCCCCCATGCCCAGACTCCGATATCAACCTGTGAAGATAACCTCAAAGGCCGAGGTGTTCCTTACAGGCCCCAATCCCGCTCGCCTGAATCTCGGCAGAGTCCGAGGGCAATGACTGCGAAAAACCTGGCGACGATGTGACTATTGGCCTAAGCTCCCCTTTGGGGGACAACTTTCTTACGGGCTTGCGCCCCAAGAGCCAGGCTCAAAAGCTTGGCCGAGCACCTCGGTGGCGACCTATGTAGGTCTAGCGCGGCCCCACTTGGGGGCCCGAAGCCCGAACCCGGAGCCATGAGAACCTAAAAGCCAAACTTGGCAACCTCTGCGACCTACGAATCCGAGCTACAAGACTTGGTGAAATTTCCTAAAGTCTAAGCTCGGAGCCCCCCCTAGCTAGCGTAATCAGAGTTCGGACACTTATACACACCAGAAGAAAGGTAAGACATAGCCAAAGAACATGTCTTTATTAATATTATCCGAAGGCTCGGATACGAAGTCGAGAGTCGGCAGAAGTACCGACCTCGTTTCCGAGTGAAAAAGACAGAGAAGAAGAATAAATGTAGAAGTGAAAGAAAAAGCTTTCATTGATGAAACGCCAAAAGGCTAAGTACAAAACTAGAAGCCGGCCTTTTACAAAGTTGTAGGCCGACCTCGTTTACAATGAACAGAGAAAAAACCGAAGTCCTAAGAGGCGGCGGCTTCATTAGCATCACCCTCGTCGTCTACAGGAATGACCTGCGGGTCTTCAGCAGGCGCGGGCTCAGGGTCTGCAGCGGGCGCGGGCTCAGGGTCTACGGCGGGGGCCTCGGCTGGCGCCGCGGGAACAACCTCGCTGGTTTCACGAGGTATGGCCTCCGCCCTCGCCGGTTCAGCTGCCTCGGCTTCGACCTCAGCAAGGTCCTCCTCGGACACGAGGGCAGCGGGGATATCGTCGTCGTCGTCGTCGGGGCCGTACCCGAACCTCATCCTCGGACGGACCGTCGAGAGGTCGAACTGGGGGCATATCCGGGCCATCTGCTTCCGGAAGTTGTCAAAGCCCCGGAGGAACCCGTCCACAGTCTCCTCCTCTAACATATCGCGGAACTCTTCTGACTCCTTGAAGAGTTCCACGGCGTTCTCGGCCCGCTCGAGCGCCCTCTTCTCCTGGGCCTCGAGCTGCTCGATCTTGAGGTGGAAGACCCCAGCCTCGTACTTCAGACCCGCGACCTCGGACTGGGCCTCCCCCAGGCGCGCCTCCGAGGCACGCAGGGCCGATTTCATCAACGAATGGGCGGCCCTCTCCTCTTCGAGCACCTCGACCATGGCGAGTTGCCCGGCCTTGGTGGCTTCCCTTCGCGCTTCGGCTTCGGCCAGCGCGGCCTCCAGCTCAGCGACCCTCTTCTTGGCCGGCTCCAACTGTCGGCTGAGTCGTTGAGTCTCCGCCTGACAACTTTGGGCAATAAACACCAGGGAGTCGACTTCATGGATACGCTGCAAAAGAGGAAAAAAGAAGAAGAAAGCAGCTATAAGTAAAAAGCAGGCAGTGTATGCATAAGTTAGTAGCCAATGAGAGGTTAAGGCAATAGCTCACCCGAACAGTATTACAGTAGGTACTGTCGACGATCTCTTCCAGCGACGCCCTCCGGAACTCGGCCCGGTCCGCTGAAAGCATGGCATGCCGACATACCGCGTGCGCGGTATCGGCATCGTGGAAGGCCGAGCTCCCCTCAAGGATTGGGGACCCCGGCTCGGCTGACCTCCCCGCCTGATCCCTCGGGGAGCTCGGCTCGCCCGAGCTGGGGACCTCGGGGCCCCTGCTCGGCTCGGGCTCTGAAGCAGTCGGATCACCATCGGTCCTCCCCGCTGGGCGACAGGGGTAGGACGGAGTGGGGCTGCCGAGCCCGCATCGCCGGTATCTGGCGCCCGCCTTCGGGCGTCCGCAGAGACCCCCGCCTCCGGGCCTCCCGCCCCGGCCGAGGTGGAAGCAGCGGCCGACTTCGACTTCTTCCGGGGCTGAGGGATGGCCCCGCCGGCCTCGGCCTCCCGCCTCTTCAGCCGAGAAAAGAGGGATGTGCTGCTAGTCGGCATGTGGGGGATGTCTGAAACCAAAAAATTTTTCGAGTGTCAGACCAGTGTTAGCGAAAAGAAGAAATAGGTAAAAATAGGACGAGACAACTATTCTTACCCTCGGGGCGCGCCGAGCTCAAACCCACGCTCGCCAAGGCGCCCTCCCGTAGGAGCTCGGTTAGGTTGAATCCTTTCCCGAGGGCCCGTAGGGAGTCCAAGACCCTCAGCTCCCTCCCCGAGGGATCGGAGAGCCTGTTGAGAGTCTTCAACCGAGGATGCCCCCACCTCGGGTTGAACCCCCACGGCACCTCGGATGCAAGAAAGAAAAATTTCCCTTCCACTCATGAATAGAGGAAGGGGCACCCTGGAAGAGCGACATACCACCCCGAAAGGCGAAGTATAGCCACTCTGCATCCGCCGGGTTTTTCTTTAATAAAAAACACCGGCGGAAAATGCTCACCGAGATCGGAATCCCGTGCGCGAGGCACAAGGACAAGAACCCGATGATAGTTCTCCACGAGTTCGGAGCAAGCTGTGCTGGGACGAGTTGATACTTCACCAGCAAGTTGTTCACGAACTCGTGAACAGGGAACCGCAGGCCGGCCCAGAGCGTCTCGCGGTAAATCGCGATCCGACCTGGGGGCGGCCGTGTCACCCTATCTTCCGGCCCTGCAGTTTCGAGACGAAACCCGGGCTGGAAGAAGAACCGGGAGCGGATTAACTCCAGCTCCTCCTTCGATAAGCTTGACCCTACCTCCTCCGGACCAAGACCCATTTTTTCAGAAAATTGAAGTAAACTAAAAGATGAGAGGAGTAAGTAGGAGAAGAAGGGAAACCCTAAATAACACGGGGCAAGAACCTACGGAAAGAGTCGCCGGAAACCGCTCCGGGGACCGTCAGCAAAGTATCGTTGGGAGAGAGAATGGAGGTAGGGACGACAAAAGCAAAGGGCGACCAAATAGGACTATTAGGGCAGACTCGAGGGGCTTATATAGACCCCCCTGACGGCCCGGATTTGCGGGCTTAGTTTCCATCCCCCGTCCAGATCGTGCCAGGTGTCAACCTCGGAACCCGAAGCACCGCATTCACTCCGGATCAATATCCCGGGTACGCAACCGAGGCGCCGTCCCATCGGATCTCACGGCCTCATCATAAGCCCACTAAACCGGATCACCTTAAAAGATGAGCGGACATCACCTCCGCTCCCTTCATTTAATAAGCCTCAGGGACACGTGGAGCGCCGAGATAACCCCAGCCTCCCAGATCGTTATTCCGCCAATACGAAATCGGAAACGTCCGACCTCAGATCATGCCACGTGCTCATTTCGAAGCGCGAAACGGCGTGCCTATTTAAGGAGGCGGCTTCGATTATAAGGTCGAGGCGCCACCTCATCGGGCCCGGGGAGCCTCGTTATGAGCTCACCGTACAAAGCGATCTCGGAGATCTAAAGGGCGTAATCATCATCATGGCTGCTTCGAGATACGTAAGGGTGCAGACCCCGTCATAAGTCCGCTGTATAAAGCGATCTCGACGGGCCAAAGGGCGCAGCCCACGCCATAACTACCTCGAAATGCCTAAGGGCGCGGACCTCATCATAAATCCACCACATGAAGCGACCTCGAAGGTTCAAAAGGCGCGGACTTTGTTACAGAAGCTTTAGGGGTACGGGCGTGATCCCCTTCGACCTCGATAACCACGATAACAACTTCTACTTCCCACGTCCGAGCCTGCAGCTCGAACTCGGAAGTCGGGGGGTAGTGTTGGGGGAATACGGTTTTTCCCCAGTAATACAATAACCCTGCCACCGGAAGACTACGCAGTCGACGACCCCGGACGACTGAGGTCGGCGCCTGACCCCAGAACGTCCGATCCCGGATCATCCGACCTAGAGGACTTCCGACCTCAAAGGCTGGTCTTTGTCGACCACCTGCCGCGGCCGTACCTCTCCGAGGTCCGGCCAAGGGCCATATCCTGCCACTGCCCCAGCATTTATTACACATGACCCCAGCCATGATAAGTCTGACCCCAGCCTCACCGTCGACATCAATGCAATGATTCATCCGATCGCGTGACGGCTCAGGTCGTACGACGGCCTTACCTCCGACATCAGTGTAATTATTTACTTGTCCGTGCACCAGATCAAGCAACGTGCCGAGCTGTACGACGGCCTTGTCCGGTCACATCGCAGGTAAACCCCCCCTATAAAAGGGAACCGTGCTTCTCAAGGGTGGGGGGGGAACAGAGAGGGAGAGAAAAAAACACTACTGCTCCCATTTTCTTTGAACACTATTTTGCCCCCTCTGACTTAAGCATCGGAGGGCCGGCGCCGGAAGACCCGGCCACCGGCTTTTCTGCAGGCACCCCGACAGAGGACGCCGCCCGCCGACGCATCATCACTCCCTCGCGTCCGCCGACAGCTCCCCCTCCTCGACGGACGATCGCCCCCGGGTCCAATTTCCAGCAACATTTGTAATGACCTGTTATTCTTCTCTCCTGTTTTCCTTTGCACGTAAAGTTTAATATAAATCAATACTTTGTTTTAAATGATATATCTGTAAAGGTTGTTGTCTGTTTTCCTGGAAATATATTTTTAGATTTAGGAAATAACAGGAGCTCATGGTGGTTTGTATTGGTTCTGTTGAATGATTTCGTCTTGGTATTGTTGCTCTACAGTTGATTTGTGCTATAGCCTTGTATCTTGCTATTCCTTTTGTAAGAAACGAGTGTTATCCTCCCCCAATTTTACCAAGATTTCTGGTGCTTTTTTGCTTTTCTATTTTGCTGGTACAGAATTTGGACTGTCGTGTTTGATTCTTTTAAGATGTTTATATATTAAAGTAGATAACTTTTCCAATTTATGTAGTGCCTCATCAGTATACAATCATTCAAAGCCTTGTGCTATTGTGCCTGCACAAGAGCGTGAAAACAAAATTGGCAATTCAATCATATATTCATAATTTTTTTTCAGGGATAAGTATTAGTGCCAATTTGCATAACCAGAATAGTATGCGTTACTAATTAATACAAATATATCAGATTTATTAAAACAGGATAGGTCATTGCATTTGCATTATCGCCTTATCGGGGTGATTTTGTTTATTTTTCATTATCGATCTTGAACCTTGAAGTAAATATGAAGGCAATCGCCGTCGGATTATAAATTTGTTAGGAAACTTGGGACACAGCATACCACTATTTCTTATTATTGGGGGAATATAAATTGCCCCGAAGCACATGAATGCGTCGCCGGCATGTGACCAAGACGCCCAACACAGAGGCGCCCGACCTGAAGACGCCCGGCTTCAGAGGCGCCCGACCTCAGAGCTCCTGACCAGGCGCTCGACCTTGAGACGTCCGACCTCAACATTCTCGACCTCGGAAGCCCGGCCTCACCATCCACCCGCTGCGGTCATATCCTTCTACAGTTCAAACGGGGACCATATCCTACTACCGCTGTCAACAATCAATGCGTATGGCCTCTGTTGATCTCCGGCTCACTCAACAATCAATGCGCATGGTCTCTGCTGATCTCCGGCTCACTCAACAATCAATGCGCATGGCCTCTGCTGATCTCCGGCTCACTCAACAATTAATGCGCATGCTATCTACGGATCTCAAGCCCTCCACGATAAACAGTTGACCCGCTCGGCTACGTCCGAGCAGCCATGACGACTCATTGGCTCCGACCTGATCTCCTACGGCAATGCATTAATTCACACGATCGTCCATTAATTCATACGATGTGCTCAATCATGACGGCAACCCGTTCGCCCCGTCACATCACAGGTAATCCTATACCCCTCCATCTTAGAGGGGGTTGGACTCTGAAACTCCTGAGACATATTTCCTCTCCTCCCATACATTTGCCCCCTCTGACTTAAGCATCGGAGGGCCAGCGCCAGAAACCCCGGCCACCAGCTTTGTGCAGGTCCCCCTGAAGACGCCGCCCGCCGACAAGCCGCCATCCGCCATCTCACGCCGGAGCTCCTCCTTCTTAGCCAACGGCCGCCCCCGGGTCCCATTTCCAGCAACAGTTGGCGCTAGAGGAAGGGCCCGAGTTGTGGCCATGAAGTTGAGAAGCAAAGGAGCCTCCAATGCCTCCCGGCGTCTCCCACCAAGTCCTGGACACTCTGTCCAGAACTCGCCACCTCCGGCTAACCCAGTTCTCCAGGTCCAGCCGGAACAGTTCAATATCCTGGTGCAGCAGTTTCAGCCTTGGCCGCAGCGGTCCAAGGCCTGCAACGTAAGGAAGCCCCACCTATGCCGCCTCCGCAGGCCCAGGTTCAGCTAGTGCTTCCTCCAAACGGACCGGTGCGCCAGGGCCAAAACCTCCACGGCTCCCCGAGGGCCAATAATGAAGAACGATGCTGTCGCCAAGGCTCAGCCCGGGCATCTCCCCGGAGAGAATTGCCAGGGAGGAGCATAAACAGAAAGCCGCAGCTTTCGGAAGCCGAGTCAGCCCCGAACCGTCATGAGCCAGAGCAGACCATTGTGGCAATCCCCCAGGCTGGGGAGCTCGACGGGAAGGTCGAGAACCTTAAGTGCCAGATTGAAGCGCTTCACAGCAGGAAGGCAAGGCGTGAGGGTGACTTTGAGTTTACCACCAAGTCCTCCTTCTCCCACCAGATCGAGGATGAGCCGGTCCCACCAAGGTTCAAAATGCCCCAAGTGGAGCCCTACAATGGAACTACCGACCCCCTCGATCATTTGGAAAGTTACCGAGCCCTCATGGCATTGCAGGGGTCCTCGGAGGCTGTGCTCTGCAAGACCTTCCAAGCGACTCATCGGGGAACGGCTCGGCTTTGGTTCTCCGGACTGAAGCCGAGCACGGTATCCTTTTTTGAGCAGCTCGGCAGGAAGTTCGCCACCAACTTTGCTGCCAGCCGGCGCCAGCGGCGAACGTTGGATTCCCTCCTGAACGTCAAGCAAAAGGAGGGGGAATCCCTCAGAGAATACCTCGACCGCTTTACCGCTGCAACCTGGGAGGTCCGCGAGCTCGACCAGTCGATAGCTATGTCGGTACTAAAGACTGTGGCTCGCTCCTACAGATTTCTGTTTTCCATTGAGAAGAGTTTCCCCGCCGACTTCACTGAAATGCTGGCCCGAGCTCGGAAGTATGCAAAGGCCGAAGAAGCTATCGCCTCCAGGCGGGGAGCGACCGAGCAGGCCTCAAAGAAGCAGAAAAAACGCTGTGAAGAGCGCGGCCACCCGAGAAGCCGATCCCCCCGCCGAGACAAGAACCAGCCTCGGCTGAGGAGCCCACCTCGACAGCGGGAACAGCTTCGACCAAGGTCCCCGCCTCGACCAAGATCTCTGCCGCGGCCACGAATGCCCTCGAGGAGGTACGAGAATTACACCCCCCTAAATGTTCCCCGGGCAGAGGTCCTAATGGAGATAGAAGGTCGAGACTATTTTCGACCTCCACCCCCGATGCGGGATATAGGAGCTCGGCGCAATCCTAGGAAGTATTGTCGTTTTCACCGGGACCACGGCCATGACACGGAGGATTATTTCTAGCTTCGAGACGAGATCGAGGCGCTTATCCATCGCGAGGTACTCAACCGGTTGTGCAAAATTGGCGTGAGGAAAGGAGGCCAGTGGAAAATGCTGCACCGTCCGAAAATCCAAATGACAACGGGCCTATCACCGGCACCATCAACACCATTGGAGGATGAAGCTCGGCTGAAGAACCAATCGAGGGAAGGACCCCTCCGAAGCGCCCACGCACCTCCGAAGCCATCTCATTTGCGGACAAGGACTTGGAAGGAGTTGAGACTCCTCATGATGACGCTGTGGTCATCTCCATGATTGTAACCCTGCTAAGTGCGCATTCGGAGTCACCTCGGGCAAATTCCTTGGCTTCGTAGTCACCCAGCGTGGAATCGAAGCAAATTTCGAGAAGATCCAAGCGCTGCAAGAGATGGTGCCACCAAAGACGGTCAAGGAGGTACAGCGGCTCACGGGATGGGTCGCGGCTCTAGAAAGATTTGTTTCCAGGTCGGCCGAGCGGTGCCTCCCATTCTTCACAATCCTCAAGCGACCGAAGAACTTCCTGTGGTCGGAGAAATGTCAGCAAGCTTTTGAAGAGCTTAGGCATCTCCTTGCTTCCCCTCCATTACTCACAAAACCAAAGCAGGATGAGCTCCTCTATTTGTACCTGGCCGTCTCCCCGGTTGCGGTAAGCTCGGTCATGGTCCGAGAAGAGAGCAAGCTTCAAAAATCAGTGTATTATACCAGCCAGGTCCTGAGGGATGCCGAGACCCGATATTCTAAACTGGAAAAAACAATTTTTACCCTGGTCATCTCGGCTCGGAGGCTCCATCGCTACTTTCAGGCCCACACTATGGGCATACTGACCGACCAACCTATGAAGCTGATTCTGCAACGCTCGGATCGCAACGGGAGGATTGCCAAGTGGGCAGTCGAGCTCGGGGAGTTCGACCTCGAATACCGTCCGAGGCCGGCGATCAAAGCTCAAGCACTCGCCGATTTCATAGTGGAGTGCACTTTACCGGACGATCCTAAGCTCCTACTCATGCCAATGGAGGAGACCCCGAGGCAGCCATGGGTCCTATATGTGGACGGCTCCTCGACCTCGGGGGGTAGCGGAGCAGGTCTTATCCTTACAAGCCCAGATGGAGTAGTCGCGGAGCAGGCCCTACGCCTCGAGTTTTCAGCCTCGAACAATGAGGCAGAGTACGAGGCGCTCATCGCCGGGCTCAAATTGGCAAAGGAACTGAAAGCAGAGGACCTGAAGGTCTTTAGTAACTCCCAACTGGTCGTAAGCCAAATTCTGTAAGACATTGAAGCAAGAGAGCCATCGATGCAGAGATATCTCCAAAAGGTGCAAGACCTTACATCCACCTTAGGCTCCTTCAATATCCAGTACATTCCCAGGACGGAGAACCTAAGGGCAGATCAACTGTCGAAGCTGGCGACTTCCCGCATGAGCGAGCTTCCTAAGGCGACAATGCTCGAATATCTCCAAACGCCCAGCACAGAGGAGCCTGAGCCAACCCTCTGCGTCGACATCGAGCTGAGTTGGATGGACGAGCTCGTCAACTATCTACAAAATGAGGCCCTCTCCAACGATTAGCTTGAGGCTTGCCGAATCAGGCGTCTAGCCTTCCGATACATATTATATGAAGGCATGCTTTACCGAAAATCTTTCACCTCTCCCCTCCTCAGATGCCTCTGCCCGTTAGAGGCGGACTATGCTATGCAAGAGGTTCACGAAGGGATATGCGGAAACCATCTGGGAGGCCGAGCACTGGCCCACAAAATCTTGCGCCAAGGATACTATTGGCCCACACTTCAAAAGGATGCAACGGACTTCGTCCGAAGGTGCGATCCATGCCAACAGAACGTCAACATCCAGCGCCGACCTTCGGCTCCGCTGACCTCGATCGACGCCCCCTGGCCATTCGCCCAATGGGGGATTGACATCATGGGGCCATTCTCCTTGGCTATCGGGCAGAAAAAATTTCTGGTCGTCTCCATCAACTACTTCACCAAATGGGTCGAAGCCGAACCAGTGGTCCGGATCTCCGAACAGAAGATGCGAAACTTTATTTGGAAGTCAATAATCTGCCGATTTGGACTCACCCGCATCCTTATATCTGATAACGGCCGCCAGTTCGACAACACCCATTTCAGAGAATTCTACTCTGAGCTCAGCATCGATCACCGCTTCACCTCGGTAGCCCATCCACAGACGAATGGAGAAAAAGAGGTAACGAATCGCACCATCCTCCAGGGGCTCAAGGCTAGGCTCGACCGATCCAAGAGGCAATGGGTCGATGACCTCTACAATATCCTCTGCGAGACCTCCTTCAACTTGGCATACGGAACGAAAGCTGTCATCCCTCTGGAAGTTGGACTCCCCTCACTAAGAGTGGAACATTACGATGCAACCTCCAACTCCTCTCAACTCAGGGGCAACCTGGACCTCATCGAGGAGACAAGGGAGGCAGCTCGAGTTCGTATGGTAAGATATCAACGAAATACGGCGCAGTACTACAACTCCTGAGTGAAGGCCAAGCTTTTCAAGGCAGAAGATCTTGTCCTCAGGAGAGCAGAAGTTTCTCAGCCCACCGAGCAGGGGAAGCTTGCCCCGAACTGAGAAGGACCCTACCGGATCGCACGAGTCCAACGACCCGGAGCATACAAGTTGGAATCTCTTAAGAGGACCCTTATTCCACGAAGCTGGAATTCCGAAAATCTTCGGATGTATTACCAGTAAACCCTCCAGGGGTCCTCGGCGATTGGGAATACGATTCTCGTCCCCTCTCATGTTAATTCATTCACAGTTCTCCTTTAATTATTCCGTGCTCCTCCTGATATTGGGACACTTGTGATCTTCAGAAAACTCGACCAAGCTCAGATGCCCGACCAGATTCGGATGCTTCAGCCAAGCCTGGAACACCTCGCCACGTCGACGTCAAGCTCAGTCTCGATCTCCCTTAAAGACTCTGACCAAGATCGGGATGCCCCGTTGTTCAACAGTGAGCCCAAACTCTCTCGACCTCGGGAAGCGTCACCAGGTCGACAGCGAGCCCAAGCTCCCTCGACCTCGTGCTCGATTCTCCGACTAAGGTCGGGATGCCCCGCTGAGTCGACAGTGAGCCCAAGCTTCCTCGACCTCGGAAAGGCCTTCAACAACGGGGTAGTACCTTCGCGGACCTCCGAGGCCTTCAACAACGGGGTAGTACCTTCGCGGACCTCCGAGACCCTCAACAACGGGGTAGTACCTTCGTGGACCCCCGAGGCCCTCAACGATAGGGTAGTACCTTCGCGGACCCGGAGACCCTCAACGACGGGGTAGTACCTTCGCGGACCCCCGAGGCCCTCAACAACGGGGTAGTACCTTTGCGGACCCTCGAGCGTGCAGGCGTGCCTAAAGCAGACAATACCTCGCAGGGAACACAGCATTCTCCCCTGCTCGGTCGGTGTGAGCTACGCTGTTGCGCGAGACTCCAACTAAAGCGCCATCCCTACAACAGATAACACCACTTGTGGAAACGGACTACATGCCGAGGAACGCCCCTAAAGGCCAATCACAAAGCGGAGTCGCTCACCTCCACTTGAGATGCCCGGCTCCGATGGTGCAAGAGGTATAACCCTACCCAGCACCTATGTCATTGCATTTACTTGCTTATATTACAAGACGGTCGGCAAAACCCCGACTAAGCTCAGAACCCCCTGACCAAGGTCGGGATGCTCTCCTGAATCAACCATGAGTCGAGGTTCCCTTAACCCCGCGCATACTCTCCTCACCACTAATCTCCGAGACAATCTTCACTTGCTCCGGAGCCCTTTGAACGAGAGCTTGGCCGAGTCCGAACGTCGATTTAAGCCGACGACGGCCTATAGCGACGACCTCGAGCTCCGCCTGATGATACTCTGGCCAAGCTCGAAAGTGCCAAGTCACTCACCGTAAGTTCCGATTCTACTTGTTGATACTCCGACCAAGTTCGAGATTAAAAGGTACGAAAGCCCCAACGGTAGCCCGACCTCGGTTTACGATCTCTTTGGGGCCCAACCCTAAAGCTTTGACAAGCTTACTCTGGAAGCCGAGCCCAAGGACTTGGCCAAATTTTTCAGAAGGAAAATCTAAATGCCTAGTAGGAGCTCTTTGAAGCCCGACCTTAAAGCTTTGACAAGCTTACTCTGGAAGCCGAGCCCAAGGACTTGGCCAAATTTTTCAGAAGGTAAACCTAAAGGCTTAGTGGGACTTCTTCGAAGCCCGAGCTCAAAGGCTTAGCGAGTTGTCCTAAAGTTTAAACCCGGAGCCTTAACACGATCCCTATCAAAGCTAAGCCTGGCAACTTAGCGAACGCTACCGGAATCTAAGTCTATGGATTTAACTGAGCTTGAAGACTTAGAGAAATTTGTAGGAGGGAAATTCAACTTAAGCAGCCAAGGTAAAAGTTTACCTACTATGCGAAAAAGAGACAAGCATAAATTTGGAAAAAGAAAGTTCTTCATTAATAAAGGCCTAAAGGCCGAGTACAAAATTGAGGTTCGGCCGTATTCAAGAGTCGAACTCGCTTACAAAAAAGGAAAACAAAAAGAGAAGGCTAAGTCCTAGGGAGCTGCAGCCGCATCGGCATCGACCTCAGGGTCATCCACGATGATCACTTGAGGGTCCTCGGCAGGAATTGGCTCGGGACCTTCTAGCTCTTTGGCGAATACTCCACTCTTTAATGATTAGATCATCCCATGCCCGGCGGCCTCAGATGGGGCCTCGCTAGCGGCCTCGGGGATGCCCCCGGCAACTTCCCCAAGGGGAGTCTCTTGGGCCGCTTGCTCGGCTGCGTCAGTCTCGGCCTCGACGACCTCCTCCTCGGCCTCAAGGGTTGCGGGAAGATCGAACTCGCTCTCTTCGCCGATCCCCGACCTAAGCCGAATACCCTCAAGGTCGAGCTGGGGGTAGAACCTGTGCATCTGCCTCCAAAAATTTTCGAAGCCGTGGAGAAACCCATCCACGGCCTCCTTCTCCAACATGTCGCGAAACTCCTCCGACTCTTTGAAGAGTTCCACTGCGTTCTGGACCTGCTCCAGCGCCCTCTTCTCTCGAGCCTCGAGCTGCTCGACTTTCAGGCGGAGAATCCTGCCCTCGTATTTGTGGCCGATGGCATCGGCACGGGCCTCGGCCATATGCGCCTCAGAGGCGCACAACTCCGACCTCGTCAGAGCGTGCACGGCCCTCTCCTCCTCAAGTTGATCGACTGCCGATCGCCGCTTGGCCTCGGCAACCTCCGCCTATGCGGCCTCAGAGTCGGCAAGCCTCTTCTCGGCCATCTCCAGCTGCCTCTGGAATCGCCGAGCCTCATTCTGGCATCCCAAGGCTATGAATACCAGTGTGTCGATCTCATGGAGATGCTGCAGGAAAAATAACGATAAGTAAACGTGGAGGAAATACCAATAACCAAAGCAAAAAATGAGAAGGCGACTTACTCGGGCAGCATTACAGTATGTCTGATCGACGATATCTTCGAGCTCGATGGCTTCGAACTCGGCCCGGTCGGCTGGGAGCAACGCGCGGCAAAATACTGCGCGTGCGACTTCGCTGTCTCGGAGGGCCAAATTGCCCTCATGGATCGGGGACGCCGGGTCATTGGACCCCATCCCGGAGCGATCTCCGGCCCCCGACGAACTCGGCCTGTCCGAGCTTGAAACTCCGGGGCCCTTGCTCGGTTGGGGGCACGAGCATCGCAGGCGAACAACTGGCCGACCAGGCCGCTGAGAGATGGGGACGGGGCAAGCAGGGGGCGCCGAACCCGTCAGCCCCCTAGAACCCGAGCTCGCCCGCTCGGTAGCCAGGGCCTCTATCCGGACGGATCCGGAAGTTCCGGCCCCAGAGCCTCTCGCCTCAGCAGGAGCAGAAGTTGAGGCCGACTTGGCCGACCTGGCCTTCTTCTTGAGCTTGGAAAGAGCCCCGCCAGCTTCGGCCGCTCTCCTCTTAAGACGGGAGAAAAGCGCGGTGTTGCTCGTCACCATGTTGGGAATGTCTGGAGAGAAGAAAAAATTTCTAAGTGTTAGATCAGCACTAAGAAAAGAAAAGAAGCAAATAAGACAAAAAATAGCAAAATGAAGGAGGAGCAGTGCGACCGCTCTTACCCTCGGGGCGCGCCGAGCTCAAGCCGATGTTCATCAAAGCCTCCTCGCTCAGAAGGCCGGTTAGAAGGATATCGCCCCCAAGGCTGCGTAGAGTATCAAATGCCCTCTACTCGTCCGCCAAGAGCTCGGTGATCCGGTTGAGGGCCTTTAGTCGGGGATCCCCCCATTTCGGGTCAAATCCCCACGAAAGCTCGAAGGAGAGGAAGAAAAACCTCCCCTTCCACTCATGTATAGAGGAAGGGGCACCTCGGAAAAGTGACAAACCTCCCCTTCCACTCATGTTTGCTGATCTTCGGCTCACTCAACAATTAATGCGGATGCTATCTACGGATCTCAAGCCCTCCACGGCAAACAGTTGACCCGCTCGGCTACGTCCGATCAGCCACGACGACTCATTGGCTTCGGCCTGATCTCCTACGGCAATGCATTAATTCACACGATCGTGCATTAATTCATACGACGTGCTCAATCATGACAGTAACCCGTTCGCCCCGTCACATCACAGGTAATTCTATACCCTTCTATAAAAGGGGAACCCTTCCATCTTAGAGGGGGTTGGACTCTGAAACTCTTGAGACATATTTCCTCTCCTCCCATACATTTGCCCCCTCTGACTTAGACATCGGAGGGCCGGCGCCGAAAACCCCGGCCACCGGCTTTTTGCAGGTCCCCCGGAGGATGTCGCCCGCCGACGGACCGCCACCCGCCATCTCACACCGGAGCTCCTCCTTCTCAGACGGCCGCCGCCCCCGGGTCCCATTTCCAGCAACACTTATCAATTGCAATCTATCATCATAAATTTATTCTTTTATTACAATAAGTTGCATTTTGGTATCTGTAGGTTTTCCTTTCGGGTTTTCTTGTTCAGTTTGGTGGGTGTGATAAATTCTTGTCTGCTGACTAATAGGTCCATCCTAAATGTTGTATAAGAGTATAGGACTCTGCAAGATGCTATGGTGGCTGGTAGTCCCAAGTGCATTTTATTGTTCGACTTTGTTCTAGCCAAGTGCATTGTGGTTATGAGCTAAACATGGATGCTTGCTCAAGTATGAGCACATACTGAACCTGATATGAAGCATCAAGTTATATCCATGGAAATGTCTAGAATAATTTATTATGTTGTTTGCACTGGGTATTTTTGTTTGTTGACCTGATCAACTATAAGGATAAACGTAATTGGGTAACATGTAGTGGATTTTTTGTCCACAGAATAATTAATTATCAAAATGTTTTAATTTGGAAAACATGAGCATGCTTATAGAAATGTGGATAAAGGCTTAATGAAATGCACAGTTTGATCACTACTAAAATGTTTTTACATGCATTATCCAGAAAATGCTACAAAGCATGAATGCATGCAGTTGTAGGACTGCAATGAGATTTGGAAAACTGACTTGACCCTGTCTTTTATTTGCTTCTACAAATCTCTATTGGCATTTCTGAGCTCTTTGTAATCTATGAGTATAGTTTTAAAAGTAGCCCTAAAAGAGTTAGCTCGAGAATTTAGTTTGAGAACAGCAAAGGGGAAGATGGTTGTTCGATAATGTGACTTCTACTTTGGAGTTGGTTTTCAGATACTTATTATCCTGCCATGTTCTTATTGATCTACACTAAAATGAATGTATCTTGGTTTGTCATGCCTTCTATAGTGCTTGTGCCCTTCGGGCATGTTAGTCGTCGAGTATGAAATAGTTGGCATACTCTAATTTGATACTACTATGCCGAGAAGTATATATCTCATGGTTTATGTTATTCTTGATTATTATAAAGATAGTTATATAATAAAATGTTGATGGCCTCCTGTTTTACATTTTGGCTGTTGTTGCCTGTGGAAATGCTTTTTTCTCAGATAGGTTGGATTATAATGATGTGTCATCCTGTACAAACTACTTTGCGGTGTTCTTGGAGATTTGGTAAGTACTTCAAAATTTAAACTTATGATGATTCCCCTGTATCTGTTACCTTGCAACGATCTAAATAAGTTTTAAAGGCCTGTGGACAATAACTGGGTGCATGCATGGATCTCTTGATCTTCGAGTCACTTGGTACGTAAATTGCTCGAGTGACAAAAATATTAGAGCTTATTTTAAAGTTTATGGATCGGACTATAATGACAACCATCGCTATGATTCATCAACCAGATATTTGAACTCTGGTTTCTTGTCGCCCTCTAAAATGCTAGTTGTAATTAGTATGAAACCTTTTTCTTTTCCGTCCGATAAAAAAGGGGAGGGAAGGGTAGAATGTAAAACATATAGAACCGTATCTTCAGCAAGTACTTTGGTTCGAAGAGACATAGATAAAATATCATAATTTATATTTTCCAAATGTATGTCACAATCATGTATTTATTTGTCATATTTTGTTAATCTTTTCTCATCTTACTTTTTTTTTTTTTATGTGGTGCTTTATGTATGTTAGGGACGCATTTGGTTTGCATGAAGAGGAGAAGGAAAAGTGCAGTCAACAAAATGATGAAAAAATATCTTATATTTAGTTAGAGTTTTTAAAGAATAGAGATGGAAAGTTGGCTTTCCCATAAAAAAAATCAATATAGGAAAAAAAAAATTAATATGGAATGTGACAAAGTCTAATTCCCACCGATTGAAAAGTGAGATTTTTTTTTTCCAAATATAGTCTTAAGCTTTTAGATATAATCGGATAAGGTCTCTCTCTTTATTAAGAACATATAACATATGTTTTACACAACTTTTTCAAGAAAGTAGATATTCAACCAAACATAAGTTATTCTGAAATGTACCACTTTTTTTATAGTCAATAAACATGCAGAAACCACTTCTTCAGACATCAGCTTTCTAGAAAAAATATTTTAATAATTTTTTTTTTTGCGAACTAAATGAGTATATTAAATATTTTACAAAGGCTATTGCAGCTAGCACCTTATCTTCCCAATTCTCATGTTTCCCACCGGATACGTACTTGCACGGGAAAAAATAACAGAACTTTTATCCTTTGCTATCCTTTCCTAGGACAACCTATCCTTAGTCTCCGACTCTATATTGGCCCCTTAAGTGTGCTATGCTGCGGCAACATTGGTAGAGAGGAAAATAAATAAATAAAAGGTGTTTGTTGCAAGAGGGATCTTACGAGTGGCTTACAGGGATGAAGGTTTTTTTTTATAAAAAAAAATTCTTCTAATGATGACAGTGAATCCTTCTCTACAATATTTCTAAAAAAACTTTTTAATTCAATTGGAGAATATATATATATATATATATATATATATATATATATATATATATATATAGAGAGAGAGAGAGAGAGAGAGAGAGAGAGAGAGAGAGAGATGGACTGGGTTGCCGATTAGTATATAAAAAGTTTCCTCAATCCACACAAGTCTAGCCAGGCAACTCAGTATTCAACCATCTCCATATACTAATCCCCTCGTGCCATGCAGCAGAAACTATTTTTACCTAAATGGTTGGATATAACATTACAAGTGTGAATTAGATCGTAAGGCTTCTCATATTATATGTACAATTTTGGGAACACAAAATATTTATTAGCATCTTTCTGCTCTTTACGGATCCTCTTCAATATTTCTGTCTTCAATAACCCCACTATTGATCTCTTTTCAAATCCCTTTTCAGTTTCTTATTCACTTAGAAAGGTGGCTATCGTATACAGCTCATGTACAGTTACAACGGCTATAGTGTCTGGTCATATACTGATATACAGTCACGTCACTAGCTAAGTTAATGTACAGTTAAGTTAAAGCTAAACTAACATTATGCTATTGTAAACAACAAATCACCTTCATTATCTGAACCTTCAAAATGGCGTTCTTCTAAACAAGGAACGAAGGAGATAAAGCCCGTAACGCGATTGGTAAACGAGGAATTATTTTCCTCCCATCCAAGGTATGGTCATTGGCCTTTGCCTATCCCCATCACGGCATCACCTTTGTTTCACAGCTTCCTAGGTTGTGAGCATCTTTAAAAGAAAGTAATTTTGTCTTCGAAGGGACAACTATGATGGGAAAGTTACTTTCTTTTTGATGAAGGAGGGGAAAGCTACTTTCGATTCCACATTTAGACCCTTCTACGACATCGAGCGAACCCATGCATGGCTCGGACCATTTCCATTCAAATGGTCCTTTTCAGAGAAATGCTTGCGTGATGACGTAGGTGTACCAAATTCTTTTCACTATGTATATATTATTCTATGATGTGATGGCCATAAAAGAGGCTCTTAAATACAAGACAAGTGGGCAGGAGTACCGGAGTACCATGACAATTACTAAAGGTGCAATCTTTGAACGAATCTTTGTTACATCAAGCAAATCTAGAAAGAAATTTAACCATAGGATTAATTCCATGCACATTGTCATGTTCATGTGGACCATCCACGCTGTATACCGGATCCATGTACAAATATTATATCAAATTTCTGTTAGGTGAACTAATCTTGTTGTAGTTTCACATGAAATAAAGGACCTGGACACAGCAGTGGGTATCTCATTTATGTGGCCATAACAGTTACAATGAGAAGCTGAACACCCCCAAAAACTTTATATTGAGAAGAGGGTAGCTTTGTTATATTTTCCTTGCAATGAGACATACAAACTATACCATACATGTGGATTCATGGTTGTGTTTTTTTTAATTTTCCTTCAGTTCTTACTTAAACAAATTATGTACCTCATGTGACAGTAGTTTAGTTTAAATAGGTTTTTTTGCATGTTACATCAAATATTTTGCTGATATTGCATATCATTCGAGCTGGAAAATATTAAACTATATTGTAATAAACACCTTGGGTTAGTTTTCCATGAGGATGAAGGCGTAATTCCAGGCATTAAAGGAAGAATGATTGAAGTTTCCTCTTCTTTTTCCCTTCTGGCTGAAAGAATTATCGTCCCATTTGTGATCTTTATTAGGTGGATAAACTCCTTCTTGTCTTCTTTTGGATTTGAAGGTGGACAATTGATACAAAGTGAAACTCGTCTCACAAGCAAATAAGTGAACAATACGTTAAATTGCACTCTAGAGCGCATCAGTTACAAATTTTATTGAAATTACTACGACCACTACAAGTCGAATTTCAAGCTCAAACTAATTCCATGATGTCTACACCGATTATTTTTTTAATGCACTTTGAATTACATCAATTAGAACTTGGATAAAAAAGTTATGGCTATTTTGTTGAAAAACTAACAAGTTGATCTATTCCCGATCAAGTTTAACTTATTTAACCCAACCCTTCGATCTTTATTATATCTCGTCTATTTGGTTGCTTTTTCTGGAGACAAAATGGGAACAACCTTTCTGAGTGGCTTCCTTCGACTCAGGATCTTGCATGTTGCATCCGTCGCATTGCAGAGAGCAATATAAATTTGGACTATAATCACTATCCCGCATGTTGGGTAAGTATCCCATGGTTGGGATAAAACAATATTTTCATTGCTCCTTATGTTTTGGGACTATAATGAGGCAAAAAAGAGAGAGAAACACACACACATATACTTATGTCTACATATTTAGGCTATGATATAACATTTGGTTTAGCAACACTATGAGCTCGTTTGGTTCGCGGAAAAAGAAGAGGAGAAAGTATGGTCAACGGAAAAGTAAAAAGATGCCTCTTGTTTGGTTGGAGTTTTCAAAGGAGAGAGACGGAAAAGTTGTATTCTCATGGGAATATGATTCTCACATTTTATAGAAAAGTTTTTTCTATGAGAAATATGGACAAATTACTTTTCCGTGAGCAGGAAATTGAAATATTTTTATTTTTTTTCTAAAAAGGTCCTTCAACTATCCTTATTTGATCCAAAGCATTAAATACCTAATTTTTATTAGGGGTATAATAGGAATTACACACAACTTTAACAAAAAAGTGAATGATCAACCAAACATAAGCACTCTAGATATCTGTTACTTTTTCATGGTCAACCAAACATGTCAAAAGTACTTTCTCAAGCATCATGTTTTCATAAATCTGCATCCAAAAAATTATATTCCTATGAATAAAAATGCTTTCCGCGAACCAAACGAGCCCTACATTGACTCTTGAGCAAATGGAATGATATCATCCCATCAACAAGCATCCACAATATATATCATGAGGGATGTGGCTTGTAAGACTTACATGACAGACACAATTTTATATATTGCAATAGGCATAGGCCAATCAAATGCATTATGATAAGAAAAAGAGCTAGTGATATGATTAATTACCTAGCACCAATTTCTTGGAGATATGTAAACCTTATTTTAGTGGTAATTATCTTATTGATATTGCAAATATCAAAACCTCCTTGGTTAATTGGATCACATAGTTAATCTCCATCATGATGGCCTTAAGCACTTCAAGATGAAAATGTAAATTGATCAATAAGGCCTGTCAATACCATAATAGCTTAGCGAGAAAAAAACCTTGCATCATGTCTTAGATATTAGGTTTGAATAATCTATGTCCAGGTACTTGCTCGAACCCATAGTAACATTCAAATTAAGCATTAGCCTTTGTTTGACCCATGTTCTGTACCTTGAGCCTCTTGCCACAATCATGATAATGCAATATTCAAGACCTAGATAATTGTAATTAAAGGAGGATATTATTTCTTGAGTGCAACTCGACAAGGAAAGGAGTAGTTTTTGTGGAACGTCCTTTTCTAAAATTCTTTCTTTAAAGATGACAAAACATCTCATGGCAAGTATTTATATCTATTTTGTTTAGAAGAAAAAATATCTTATAAATCATTTTGTAAATTTTTCTTTATGTATATCTATATTATTTGGCCATGGGCCTCTTATGAGTCGACTTCTTCTCTTGTTTTTCCTTTTTTGAATAAAGGTGATTGATTACGAGGATTTTTTAGTGGTATGCTGCCTTTGCATTTCTCAAGATGGTGAAATTAGCTGTTTTAGATCGGCCTTTCGGGGGAGTGGGAGAAATTGATGAATTGTACAAATGATGCAATATGCCATATGAATTTCCTGGTGGGCTTAATTGGTTGAAAACTAAAAAACTTTACCTGCAATGGGACTAAGGTTGACAATGTTAGTGTTGAGTTGTCACTCCATGCACGAGTATTCTATATACGGATTCAGCCCGGAGATTAACTTATGGAAATCTGCATAGTCTGTCATCTTGTGCACAAATTCGGATGCACCATGAAGTGGCATATGGATAATTTTTTTTTTTTTCTGAAATAGGTGTATCATATATGGTGGGTACGAATATACCTAAAAAAATCAAAAAATAACAAATTCCGAAATGCAACGGGTAGTCCCCCTCCCCCAACCACAGAGCCTTTCCGAAATGGTTAGTCACATAGGATGCTATCTAATCTGCTACCCTGTTGGCCTTGCGATATACATACTTAGCCTGCAAGGCCATCCCACCCCTCACCATCGTCTGAATATCCCTAAAGAGCGGGGGGGGTAATCACCCACCCTTTCCATACTTTGCCGAATCCAGCTAATGACAGTAGCGAGTCGCCTTCGAGCACTAAGGTGCTCGCTTGTAGCACGTGTCAAGCATACCTTAGGCCAGTCTAAGCTGCCCTCAACTCCACCTCTGAAACAGGGGTATCGAAGATCTGGTACCAACCAGCCACAACCATTACGGAGTTCAGACCCCTAATGATGAAGCCCGCTTCTCCCCTGCTGCTGCCATCCAGTACACATCCGCTAAAATTAATCTCAAGAAAACTCGAGGGTGGGGGCTCCCAGGTGAAGACTAATGGGCGAGACTCTAAGAGCAAGAAAGAAATCCAGATATCCCGAGCTGTCAAAGTTCCTCCCAACATATATGACTAAGTAATCTGGCTCCGGACTCTCTCGACAATGAACCTTGGTGGGGGGTAGCCCTCATCAAATGTCCACGCATTTCTGTATAGTTGATCTGATACGCTATACATGCATATGGCCAAAGTGCAAGTCTTATCCCAGATGGCCCATAGACCCAGCCCACAGATTTAATAGGTGGGTGATTAGCGATCCCAGTGGAACGGGAATAACCAATCCGCATTCTAGGCGGTGGTCAGCGTACCAAATTCCCGATTAACCCCGGCGTTTACCGCGGCTCCCTCGCGACGGCGATTGATGCAAACCTCCTCTCACGGCGTTAACAGTGGCCCTCGGCATAGGTCGCGGGCCGTGCGACGTTATCACGAGCCGCGTGTCCCACACCTCTCTTAGAACAAGCCACGACATCCGGCCAGGTGGCAACCGGTGGTTCGCCGGCCCCATAACGCCGTGGCGGCCTTCACACGAGCCGGCAGAAACCGGTTGTGAAATCCCATGCGAGTCACCACAGAATGTAATTTTATAGGGCCATCGTCCAGGTACGGAAATAGAAGAGCCCATCAACAAAATCAGGCCACTTGATCATTGGACTTTAGGTGGACACTCTTTGATTGTACGGTCTAGATTGCTTCGATGAGTCTAAAATTAAGTATTCATGATGGACTGCACAGTTGTTTCCTGTATGAGACTCGCATCAAACCGACAGAATTAAATAATAATACTTTATTTACTGGAATATACTCACATGCGGTAACCTAACCTCCAATGCCGACCTCTCTTGGAAGTTGGAACATTCCGTCATAAATTGTGTTGCGTATTGCCTAGGGCGGTGATCCACCTGACGGTCCAATATAACGGCTGAAAAAATACGAGCTTCTTTCATTCGTTTGCAGATCACCGTCGGTACGTTTAACTGGAGTCTCCTTCTCGTGTCCTGACCCCTGAGCTTGGCCCTAAGCTCTGCGGTGAGAGTGTTTTAACATTGCCGCATGTGACGATAATCATCGTTCCGTTACGGCTTCAACCCGCTTCGTGAGCAATTACAGCTCACAACCAGTGGAAGGATAAACGCATAAGAGTTATATGAGGATTTCGATCTGCCGTCCGTCTGGCGGCGTCGAGCCATCACGTCAGCTCTTTATGCCGTCATTGTCAAGGAGAACTGACGCTCTGACGAGACGATCGGTGTACATGATCATGATCCCGTACATAATTTCTATGCGGGGGAAGTACGGAGACAGTGCCGACATCTAGCTTAACCAATTGGTATGCTCCACGCAAGAAACGAACATGCGAAGTAAAAGCAAAACAAAACAAGATCATGCAGTTTGGCGATGTGGCATCTTTTGATCAGATCTGCACGCTGCGATGACGTTCTGGGCTCCTACAGCGGATCATTCTCTCCAGGCTGCTCTCCCGCGTCTATAAACGGCCCATGGCTGGGGGGCTTCTCCGGCCCTCCTTCCGTCGATCGACATCGCGTTCCCATCTTTTTCTCTCGATTCATCTCCAAAGAACTCCAAGATTCCAAGCTCCTTTCTCGCCAAGCCAACGTCCGTTTCCCAAGCTGTCCGCCCCTTTTTCTCGTTGGTTATACTCTCTCTCTCTCCTCCATTCGATTCATTTCGCTCTCTTGGACTCGAAGCATCCAAGGAATCAATCTCGCTTTCGCTCAGCTTTCCACGTTTTCCCCACGAAAACAAGGTACGTGCCCTATTTTTGATGCGAAGGTCTGGGTTTTATCTCATTGAAATCGGTATCTTAACCTAAATTTATTGTAAATTTTACCTTTTTATACCCTTTTCTGTGTAAACAAACCATTTTTTGCTATTTGATTTATTCTTTATGCTTATGGAATCCACTTTTCTAAATTTTTTTGTCAGTTTTTAAATGAATTTAGTTCCATAATAATTTCAAAGCTATGTTGTTCGTGTATCTATTTTTCCATTCAATTTCTATCTTTTATCTTATTTTTTTTATTTGTCTATAGTTGGAATGAAATTTCTCCATCTTTAATTGATTGGCTTGTTCTTGAGGCGTAGCGAGATGGCGATGTATTTGGACAACGATTTGGAGTTCATGTTGGAGGGCTACATCGACATGCTTGAATTCGACGACGATGAAGACGACAATGATCCATTCGAAGTGATCGACCAGCAGCAAGAAAGATATGATTTTGACTTCGAAGGGGGCGATGACATGGTGCTCTCTTTTTCCCTCTTTTGTGATGGATTTGATGTGTTGATGAGAAAAGGATCTCATTTTTAGGGTGTTTGGCTGTTCAGGGAAGGCAGAGGAGTGACACCACGGCTTCCGAGGCTCGGAATGGGAAGGACATACAGGGGATACCGTGGGAGAGGCTTAGTTTTACGCGAGACCAGTACCGGGAGATGAGGTTGAAGCAGTACAAGAACTACGAGAACCTATTCCAATCTCGGGTCCAGCTGGAGAAGGTAAGCCTCGTCCAAAGTGCTTATTTTTGCATTCTTTTTTTGTTTATTTTGGATGAATTAGGTGTTTGACGTATTGGGAATGATTGATTATTCTTTTTAAAAAGAATAAAAAGGTCGGTGTAGTGAATGTTTGTTAGTATTTGGGACTGTTTAGGGGGGTGAATTTTCTGATTTGGGTTCACATTTGTTTCTTTGTTGAGGAAGGACCTAGTTTAATGGGCATACATTTGGTTATGGTTAATTTGATTCCTTTCTTGTAAAATGAAGTTATGGTGCAGCATTTCTATGATGGTTGTGGATGGATTCGGGAATAGTAGGGCCCCTACATAGAAGACATGGGATTTGTCCATTCAATGGCAATTATAATTACTTCAAACCTAATAACACAAACTGTTGGTCCAAAAGATGCAGGAAGGGGGGAGAGCAATCTTCTTATTATTTTTTCCCCTTTTTCTTCTCCACTTATCTAAGTAGAGTTCTTTGCCCCTTAGTATGACATGATTGGTGAAGAAGGGCAAATATATAGAGTTGGAACAGGGTTAAAGATTATGGCTATGTTAAGGCAAGTAGTTTGTTTTATCACATATCTTTTCTGGTAAAGACTTATGGAAGTCAAGAGGGCTCTTACGGTGTTGGGAGATGCTTGATAATAATTGTTGTTAGACAAGTATAATTGGCCCTTGCAAAGAAATTAAAAAAAGATCTTCCCTGTCCCTTATGTAAATGTGCACAGATGCAGGCAAAGAGAGGGAGATAGAGAATGCACCACATACAAATAGAGCAACTCTGGCTTGTTCACTTGCTCTGATGCAATACACCAAGCAGTCGTTCAAACAATTGCTTAGAAACTTAAGCAACTTGGCTAAATTCCCCTCTTTTTGTCCATCTTACTCCTTTAAGCTTCAAAAAGCAATTTTGTACATTATTCACTTTTGTTACTTGGAAGTTTTACTTCATAGTTACAATTTATTATTGGAATTTATCTTGTCCTGATCAACTACATCTTTTTTGTGAATAACATACAATTTGCTGCTCTTTATGATATTAGAAATTAATTCATGTATGCCATGTGCAAAAAGTTAAGGACTTGAGGCTAGGGTAGTGATAGGCAGTTCTCGTCAGGTCAAAAAACCCTGAACTCATACCTGATCCATTTATTTCATATGGAACCATGCCCAACCCGCCAACCCGATTAGAGCTTCATTTGGTAGTCATGTATAAGTGAAAACAAATGAGGGTCTTGAAGAGTGGATCTATGGTTCGTGTCCAAATAAAGTGAGGAGAGGAACTTAACATGGAGAAGGGTGTGATAAATTATGAACAAGATTTCCACTTTGATTTTTCTCCAGTATTTTTGTTCTGCCTCTCAACCTCATGTGCATGGCCTTCTTTATAATGTTAATTAAGCCTTGACTAGCTCTTGGTCTGCCACATAAATACCACTATACTTAAGACCTAGGACTGGGTTTTAAGGGCTTGTTCGCCCATAATTACCTGTCATGTCCAGGGCTGAAACCCAAATCCAATCAGTGTATGGTTGGTTTGGTATGGTCTTACCCAATTTTGACATTGTCATTTAAAAAGTAACAAAAAAGAAAAAAGAAAACTAGCTTTTTTTTTCAAGGAGGGATCAACTGATTAGTAGGTCCGAGTCAGCAGTTGCCATCCATAGCTTTAGGCCTTTGTTGCTGAAAATTTGTCTGCCTCACAATATCGACTTTCAACTCTCCTAACTTTGCTATCTTTAAAGTCCGGCATAATCTTAGCAGAAAATTTTTGTATACTTCTATTCTGTAGTATCTGCCTTTTTGCAAGAGGGTAGGCCCTAGACACATCGGCTAGGTTGCTCCATTGTGATTTGGGTGTCATAGGTTTGAAAGATGGAAACAACCTCTCCGCACGTGGAGGTAATGCTGCGTACCTCTGACCTTCCTCATAACCCATATTGGCAGGCCTCGAGCACTAAGATGCCCCTTTTTTATCTGCCTTCTTATATGCTTTTGTAGCATCCAGCTAATTATCTATATTAAGCTTTTGCATCCTTTTCAGTTTTATCTTTATTTCATTTTATGTTATGCACACATTTCTCGTAGTTCTGGTTGAAGTAATTATTTTAGTAGTCTTAATCTTAATTTAAGCTATTTTTAATGCTTCGCTATTATCTCTACTCCAGTTGAACTGTAATGTCTCTAATGATTTGTAAGAATTTACTTTTCATTGATGGTACTTCTACATGCACTCTCTGAGCAGGAATGCAAACAAGTGGAGAAGGGGAGCGGTTTCTATGATTTTCAATACAATACAAGGCATGTCAAGTCGTCAATTGTGCATTTCCAGGTACTTACTGATCTCCAATAGTTCTCCATTTCAATTGAAAGTCCAGAAGTTTGGGCTATGATTTGTTTACTAATTTTGTCAATTAAGAGGGTGCTTAACTGAGTAGTTCATCATGTGCTGATGGAATGCTTTTTGCCCATTGTTGTAATCAGCTAGTTACCTTAGATCTTTTGGAAGTTTCTAAGAAAGCTAAACTAATGAAATTGCAGAACTAAATCTGTAAATACAAAACTATAAAAAACAAAGACATGAGCCATGTTGATGGTGTATGATTGATAGCGAAAATCATTTAGATATTCTGAGATTCCAGGCAAAGTTGTGTTATTGTATTGTCAGAATGGTTGGGGCATGTCTATGACTAGCACTGTCAAAAAGTGCTGTTAAATAAAAAAAAATGAAGTCTGTTTACCTGTTGGATAAATACATATAAATATTTCTTCTTCAGTTTCTAAGGTGCCACCAATAAGAGATTCATGTAATCATTAGATTGTGAACAGGATCACGCTTCCTTTATATTTCAAATTTATTATGGACTTAATTTTATGATTGTATTTAACTAATGTGCCATTAACTCATAACTAGTGTCACATGCAGCATATCTTCACTCTTTTGGTTGGAATCTTCCAATTTTGCAGGTCATTGGTACATATATTTACATATTACATGGACATGTGATTTGACTATTAAATTTCTATCTTTAATGAAGTATTTAGCTTTTCGAGGACCATTGCGATTTAGGAAGGTAAGGAATTTAATTATTTATGTTTGAAATAATATTGAACAGATACAATATTTGTCAATATTTGTTTTTTATTTCTTAGTGGAGTTCTAGGTGCATGCACAAGGTATGCCTATAACCCTGATTTTATGTCATTCCTACTGGAACTTATATTTACCACTTGGCTTGAGAGCTATGGTTGTATCTGTTTGTGAACATTGGCCTTCATTGCTCAAAATGAGGTAAATTGCAGCAAACTTTACAGGAAAGACATGGAAAACTGGAAGAATATTTATCAGTTATTTGAATTCTGCTGGAGAACTTAGTTGGAAAGCATTGCATGCTACTTCAACCTGGAAACTCCTTTGGTTTCTTGTTGGTTTCCCCTGTATTTTCCATGTAATGTTGTTTTCCTTTTCCTGCTTTCGGACATTTTCTAAGCATTTTTCTACTTATCTAGGGCTTCCTACATTAGTTTCCCACAATGGCAGATGTTCTACACTATGATTTTTGTCTACCAACCAATATCTCTAGAGTACCTTGCTAATAATCTATTTAAATGGGTGCAATGTAGAATGTTTAATTTATGAATAGTGGATTGGCTTCTCTCTCTCTCTCTCTCTCTCTCTCTCTCTCTCTCTCTCTCTCTCTCTCTCGTTTAAGCAAGGACTGTTTCCCTCCTTACACTCACTACAAGAAAAATTTGAGGAGAAGAACATGTAACTTGTACTATGACTGTTGATTTCACAATGGGAGCAATTTATCTTATGTTTTATCTCATTCGATGTTGTCTGGTTCATGCTGTTCTGCTTCATTGAACTTTAACCATTTGATGTGACTGTTAACCCTCATGTCTAAAATTTAGCAGCGGACTGCCGTATAATTTGTTCTTTCAGCACTAAAGCAGGCGGAAGTGCTTTATGCGCAGCTGGCACAGTAAGAAGATCCTTTTGATATGGTATGATGGGATATATGTCTGTATCTAGCAGGCCCCCTCTATGAAAAATTGATGTTCCCTCTGTTTGTAGGCATGTTTGGGACATAAGAGGCCATATAACATTTTTTTCTGCAGGATTTTCAAGCCTTGCTGTTTGAACTTGGCTGATGCCATCTCTATTTTATGGATTTCTATAGTGTTTTACTTGATAAACTGACCATTGATGTCTATTTTTTGTATTCAATATTCAATAGATTTAATTATCTTCTGGTTTTTTCACTTTCATCCTACATGTCTGTGTCTTCTAAGTACATTTGCATTGTAATCTTCTTGGGCAGTCTTCACTGTGTTAGTTCCTTTCTATACTAGTTCCTTTCTCATGTATAGAATACTTGGTCATCTTTGGATAGTAGCTCATGCATTCATTTGAGGTGGATCAGTTAAATTAGTCACATGCGCTCTTACCTGGCATCTAATACTTTGGTATCAAGACTCCTTAAAAGATCACTGGCTAGTCAATCTTGTATGGTCATGAGAAGAATCTAAAATTACACTTAGCTAGGGGGATGCAGCCATCATTCTTGCTCCATTGTTGCAAATAATTTGGTTTCCCATGCATGCCGACTGCTGAGAAGATTATCAGTCTCTTAACATGCAAAACTATTTACAGGCAGTAACCTGGGTTTTGGATGATTATTTTCTTTTTTTAAAACCTTTACTAGTACTCGGAGCCATATGATAGATTTTTTTTGAGGTTTTTTTCTTGGGTCAGGTCATTCATATGAGTAGTATGTCTACTATCAATTTTGTTTATGTATCATACATATCTGGAATGTATATGAAATCATGAGAAACATGACCTTCATTTGGGTCATCTAAACTGCACAGTATTAATATAATGATTTTCTAAAATCCAGTTAATCTGCAACTCAGAATGCTTTTCTGGGTGCCTTTCAAGTTTTATGGAAAAGCGATTAGCTCTATACAACAATGTTTCACATGTAAAACTGTAGCACAATCCAGTTGTGCCTGTGTGGCATCAATCAGAAAGTAAGGAGTCCAGTTTGTGTTTATTTATTGGAAATTAGCTTGGTGTTCTTTTAGGCATGTTTGCGCATAATTGCCAAACTCTTTCATTGGCTTTCTCATTCTACTCCAGCAGAAATTTATTTTAATAACATTTACCTGATACTTACCTGGTACTAAATGCCTGTTTTCCAGGTTCCCAGTCCACATGTCCCTTTTGACTCATGACCCCGATGGTTGTGTTGTTCACTGACATTTTTAACTTGTCCGTCTTAAATTCCTCTTATGTTGGATCTTATGATCCTCAACTCTCTGTTTTTTGCATTCTCATAATACATACCGTTTTGGTCTAGCTGTTACATCTAAGAATGTCATGCACCTCGATCACAGTAAACATTTCTTCCTTTTAAAGATTAATTTATAGAGAAGAAAGAGAATATTCGCTCCTCATCTCACTACCATTAGATAGCACAGTAGATGGATCTAAATGGTGCTGTCTAAGTGAGATATATGCATACAAAACCAAGGTCAGAGTTGTACACACTAGGGCAGTCTTTGCGTCATGATGGTGCTAAACTCTTAGATAACCATAAATGAATAAGGCTTAACTATATATATATATATATATATATATATATATATATATAAGATAATGGTTTATGCTTATTGAAACAATGTAACTTGTTAACTCTGTTGTCGGAGTGATACTTCTAAAACATTACAAAAATGCCATAGTAACACCAATTCGTATTGAAGTTATGGTGGACTCTAGAACTTCGAATGTTATTTTGTAATGGAAGTTGCGTTCTTCTCATGCAGCTTGTAGTGATTTGTCGGACAATTGGGGTTTTTTTGTAGTTGAGGAATCTACTGTGGGCAACCACGAAGCATGACGTCTACATGATGCAGAACTACTCAGTTATGCACTGGTCATCTTTGCGCCAGAGAAGCAAGGAAGTACTCAATGTAGCTGGACAGATTGCACCAACCAAGGTTCTCTTTCTATGCTAGATTTCATATTCATTAATATTTTTCTGTTTGTTACATCACTGAATTATACTTGGCTGCCGTACAGCGAAGTCGTGGATCTTCAGTTCAGCCTGTTTCAAGGGTACAGGTCAGCACAATGGCTGTAAAAGATAACTTAATGGTTGCTGGTGGTTTCCAAGGGGAGCTCATATGTAAGGTGAGATGACTTTGCCCGAGGCTATAAATTTTCAAGTTTATAGACCAATGTCCTCAAGTTTAGGTCTCCATTTCAGTACCTGAATCAACCTGGAGTGGTCTTCAGTACAAAAGTAACTAATGATGAGAATGCCATCACCAATGCAGTGGAGATCTATCAAACCTCTAAGTAAGAAATAGTATACTTGTCAACTTGTGGTGCTTTAGCTCTTGCATTAATATTTCTGCAGAATGCCATCTAATTAATCATCCTACAGTGGTTCCACCCATTTGATGACCGCTAACAATGACTGCCTTGTGAGGGCCTTTGACACTGAGAACTTCACCTTGCTCAGTCAATTTCCATTTTCTTGGTCTGTGAATGTGAGTGTCATTGATTACCAGTTGAACTCTCTTAATTCTGTTTGTTGTTAATAACTTGCTAATCTTGATTCTGAACCTCTCTTTTGCTATTTTGATGTAACTCATTGCTCTCTACAGAGTACTTCCGTTAGCCCTAATGGCAAGCTTCTTGCTGTTCTTGGGGACAGCGTAGACTGTCTTATAGCAGATTCCAAGTCAGGAAAAGTAAGCGTTGTTTCTATATTTCTGATTTCATGATGTGTATGGTAATCATTTCCCAGCCTCATCCTTTGGTTTTCTATTATGGTATCATTGTTTAGGTAATTGGAAATCTCAAGGGACACTTGGATTATTCCTTTGCATCAGCTTGGCATCCAGATGGACATATCCTGGCTACAGGGAACCAAGACACGACCTGCCGGTTATGGGATGTGAGAAATCTATCAGAGTCCTTTGCTGTACTTAAGGGGAGGATGGGCGCAATCCGGGGCGTCAAATTCTCTGCAGATGGCCGTTTCATGGCCATGGCTGAGCCAGCTGATTTTGTTCACATACATGATGCGAGGGCTGATTACTGCAAAGCCCAGGAGATCGATCTTTTTGGGGAGATTGCTGGCATGTCTTTTAGCCCTGATACTGAGGCTTTCTTTGTGAGCACAGCAGACCGCACCTATGGGAGCCTGTTGGAGTTCAGCAGGAGGCATCATTATCAATATACGGATTGTTTCCTGTGATTGAGAGAAGGCTTGATTGGTAGTTTTCCCCTGCGGACCGATGAGCTATATTTATCAGGTCAAAAGAAACGGGGATAGTAGATGTGTCACTGGAATTCTTCTATGGTTTTGGGAGAGATTTTGATAATTGATCTTATAGAAGGTGGTTTTCATTTCCTAAATGCTGCATAGGAAAAGTTTGGAAAGTGATCTTCCTTCTTGTACAGGAGTTGTGGTTAATAGGTTTCTGTAGTCGTGTAAAGTGGTTGGTGTTCATCTGGAGGACATCTTGTTTTAAATTGGATCCTCCCCACTTTTTTTATTCTTCCATATATGACTCTCTTTTCTACACTATTTGTTACAGAAGCTACTTGTACTTACAAAATTTTGGATGTGTATATCTATAGCTCTACAGAGTTGTCAGCTCACAACCTGTCTGAAATTATTGGTGCTTTAGGGTTCTGTTAACTGGCCATATTGTTTACGGTGCATTTTGGTCTGGCTTTACTTAAAAGTGTTTTAACTAGCATTCTGATAAATGAGATCAAGTTGCGTTTGTGGGCATATTCTAATTTAGTCAGCATATTTCATTTGGACAAGAAAATGGAATATAGTTCATATGATCTCGGTTCCAGCGTCTTGCAATGAGGTACATTAGTCTAAACATCATTGCGTTGCTTATCGCATTGATGTTTCGCAATGTAATTCATAACATGCAATCTTCTTTTAGATTTTTTTTTAAATGTCCTCACTAATTTGGCCAAGACATTTAGGGATATAAAAGAGTTCACATGATCTTGGTTTTTTCAGATGTTTTGGGAGAGGTAGTTAAACTGTTTACATATGTTGCATCATTGGAACTTTAATTATTCTAAGGAATGGGATTATTTGGAACTCTTATTAATCCATGGAGTACTGGGGACTTTGGGAATCAAATTTAAACAGTAGCATTTCAAGAGCCAAGACCAACTCATGTAGGTTGGTATTGATATCTGAAAGTGCGTCAAATTTCGGTGATGAGTCGTCTAGCTCAAGAATTTTCTATGACTAGTAAAACATGCAGTCTTTTCTCAGAAACTCGGGTGGTCAACCAAAATCATAGTTATAAATAATGGTGTCTTATAATGGTCGTTATCGAGGGAAATAATGCAGAAAAATATATAAGGGCTGTTATCTTTTTGTTATAAAACTGTTATAAGACAAAATAATGGCTAGTATTTTCCCATTATTTCTTTTACACTTTCTTCTTAATAAAATAATATTTACTTCAAATTATCGATTTTTCTCCCAAAATTCTCTTCAAAAAGTGATTGAACAGTTGAATAATCTGTTTCAATGTGACAAACGCGTTATTTCAAATTATGATACAAATAACTTCACCCGTCAGCATCATGAATGCCATCATTATTGGTTACAATAACTTGCTCTAATGGAAAAGACTGACAGAGATTTGAATAAATTACCTGTCAACAGAGTAAGGCTTCAAACTGCTAGAGCTAAGCCCCAGTCATCCAAGTTGTAGACCAATTTAAAAGCAACAAGGAACGTTCGTGGCTGTTGAGGTTTGTCAGATTTCCTCCTTTTGTGTTTGCCTTATCCGACAGGTCAGGCAATAGGAAATTATCATTAACTGCTTCTCATATGTTTTAATCGCTGAGGTTGACAGCATTTCAGCAGCCTCCTTTAATTTAGCTGTGAAGAGGCACTTCTGCCATGGAATTAGATGTCATTGATTTTTCAGAAACCAAAAACTTGAAATCGCCTGTAAATTTCTGAACTTTTCTTAGTTTCGAACCTTTTGTTTGACTAGCTTCTGGCAAAATTTCACCCACGTCCCATGAAATCAGTTAAATGCATGCATATTAACTAATCTACTGGCAAAGGAAATTTAAAGAGATTCTAAAGATATGCTTCGTTTGTTAGTTTTTAAATATAATTTTTTTTTGAATGCATACGACATAATACTTGAAAGAGATCTATATGGATGATGATCATCATTTTAAAGATCGTAAATGCTATTTTTTTTTCATTGTAATATCCTGATGAATTGTTCGGATTCTTTAAATAATATATCTTGATTTAATTATAAGGCTATGCATTGAGATAGATCTTAAATACGTATACAAGATCAAAAAATTCAAATAAAAATTTTTTAGCCAACTTTTTTTTGATAAGGTTCTAGATTGTTACAAGTATGGTTACAATTAACATATGGTTAGTAAATCAGGATACCGATGGGTGACAAGGGTCAACCTGCAGCTAGGCTGATTTCATCTTGTTCTGAGTGAATCCATGGGTCGAGCATGTAATTTTATTCTCGAATAAAGTTGGAATAATTCTATCATCTATAATTTCATGCAACTTTTTAGGGTTTCCAAAACAAATCCAATTATGACATGTGCAACCAAGGGAAACTTATGTTTTTGCTAGTGTGTGATGCTCGCTTATGCTGTTCGAAATCAAAATTCTTGGTCAAATACATACCAAATTCATTGCATGGCATTGTGCAAGAGATTTTTTTTTTTTAATTGTATATTTTTTTAATATACCTCTAAAACCCACTACTGTTGGTGATGCAAACTCATGGGCCCTATGTACCCCTCAAAATAATTGCATACATAGAAAGATGTTAGTTGCATTGTCACACAACTGACATGCAGCAAGTTTTTTCTTTTCTTTTCTCCACTTAAACTAAACTAGAAGGAAGTAAAAAGTCAAAAAAAAGAAAGCAGGACAAGCATGCATGTGCAACTGCCCCTCCCTTTCTTTAAAGCCTCACGCGGTGTGTAATTTTTTCTTCTTGATAAACAAAACAATTGGATAAATATTGGTAAGTTAGAAGAGTCGAATGAGATTTTTCCATGTCATTATCAATACCTTTGGGAGGAAGGAAAGAAGGAAGGAAGAAAGGAAGGAGTCCCTGCACTAAGGGCAACGGCACCCCTGGATAAGAAAAGGAAATTTCTTTCCCTTCTTGAAAATATGCAGCACTAATATCCCTCCAAGTGTGGGACTCCTTGCAGGGAGTATAGTTAAATGCGTCAGCTTGACTGACTAGGAGTAATTTTAAGTTTTCAATGACCTTGACCACAATCAATGGTAGAGCCATGTTTTTTTTTTGTCTAGAGGCACCTTATACTGCATTAAAATACATATTAGCCATGCCATATATGATTTATATTACAATTTTAAGCATTCACTATATATTTACTTAGAGTCATCTCGCAAGACTAGTTTGATGACTTGTATAACAAATCAAAGTTTATATTCTCCCTAGCAAGGGATTGGAATCTGTTTTTTATTTTATTTTATTTTATTTTATTTTTTTACATCAGGGGCTTATGCAGGACGGATATGAATGCGGCCAACAAAATTAGAAAGCAAAATACTAAATAGCACCGGCCCATGGTCTGTCCAGATGAAGCCTCTAGAATGGTGAGCGCAAAAAAAGCCACCCAGTCTGCCGCACCATTCGCCTCCTGATAGATGTGCATAGCCTGATGGGAGGCGCACTCCTTTAATAATCTATGAATGTCGTGGAGCAGCGGCCGATTTTCAACTAAGCGGCCTCGACCTCGGATCCACTCGATTACCGTAGCTAAGTTTCCTTCGAGAAGGAGGCAGTCCGCGCCCAGTATCCACTTCGCAAAGAAGACACCCTCTTAGTCTGCTCGAAGCTCGGCGCACACCACTAACGAGTCAAAGATCCGCCGAGCTCCTGCCGCTGCCAGCCTGGCGTCATGGTCTCTGATGACGAACCCCACACCATCGCCTCGTCCATCCTCGGCGATAGCTGCCATCGAAGTTCACCTTAAAGAAGTTAGGGGATGGAACACCTGGAATCTCTCTTTAACAAACAAACGTAATTCCATATAAGATATCAAGAGCTTGGGATGAAAATATTTGAGTGCTTGCCACCAAGGTGATAGCCTGGTGGTAAGAGGACGATAATTCCGTTCAAGTTGCCTGGGTTCGAAACGCGCGGACGTCGATTAAATTCGGGAATCGGATGCCCCACGTCCGGACGGGTTGTTGGCAGTTATGCTTTCCTTCCACCTGTACCTGGGTGGTGCAAGGTGTAACGTACTTACCTTCGGATGGAGAGAGTATAAGTAAAATAGTGTCTACCCGCATGGAACATGACGGAGATGCAGTGGGGGCTGCTATGCAGGGGTAGACTGATCCTTTCCTCCCCCAACCCTTTTTCTTAAGCAAAAAAAATAAATAAATATTTGAAGTGCTTTGAAAATTGTGCAAGATACGATCCATTAGTTGGTATCGGCCGTATCGCCAATGAGAGAGACAGAGAGAAGAAAATTGAAGGACAGGCATGCACGTGCTGCTGCTCCGCTCTTTCTTGCGAGTCTTCAAAAAAAAAATAACAAACAACAAAAAGTGCCCACGCGGTCTGAACGCGTAGCAGATTCCACTCCAAGACGACAACGACGACGACGCCGCAAACAACCGCAATTTATTGCACCCACGTGTCACCCAGTGCGTTCCACGATGGAAACGCCGTCCCGCCTTCTCCCCGCCGTCACGTGCCGTCCGCTCCCTCGTTTGATTTCACCCTTTTGATCTCAATCACACGGCCACTGATTTGAGGCTTTCCGCGGGAAATCCGTTAGATGTCACGACGACGGCGGCGGTGGGAAGGGGTTTGAGGCTTAACAGATCACCTCCTTTTTTGCCCAATTGGCTGTGACCATGGGTTAGATTGCTAACCTTGGAGTAGGGTTTGACGGTGTCTAGATTCAGTTGATGAGCGCCGTAACAGCTTGGTTTGCGTATTAAATTCTTTCCATCTTGCTTCGGGGCGAGGGAAGTTGTAGCCGACATCAAGAATGTTAGTTTATTACCAAACGGACGTTAAATCTCCGTAGAAGCCGATACGTGGAGAGATATTTTGGGACCAACACTCCTTGCTAGCGACCACATGGAGATGCAGCCTCATATGGCCTTTATTTCACAATTAATTAATATATATAAAAAGTAGATGAAGTATTAAATTTATTCTATTTTTCATATGAGTCATTATTTTATGGCTAAATAATTAGATCAATTTAGTATTATTTAATTATTTTTAATTTGTTCAAAATAGTATAGCATTAAGAGTAGATTGATTGGTTTTGCTTAGACCTAATAAAACTATGTTTATTGAAGTGATATATTTTCATTCGAAGAAAACAAGGAACTAGCGCCAAATTCATCAGGAACTGTTTTTATTTTTGGAGGAAAGATTCCTTCTTCTGTATGTCCTTCACAGCCCTCTCCGATCTTTACTTTCTTTTGTTTTTGCTTGGATCTAGGTCTGCTCGCTTGACCTTCTTGATAATTTTGGCATTACAAGCAAAATTATATGTATTTTTTTTAAATCGATTTTTAGTAACTATTATTCGATATATCATATAATGTATAGCTTTATTAAATAAGCTACTTTAGATAAATACTAATAAGTTAATTTCTTTTGGATTATTTAAGAAAAAAAAAAACTCCCATCAAATTGTAGCTCATAGTTTGCCTGTCATACATAAAATCTATACCTATTACCTAATTTTACGTTGTTACTTATGAAAATGAATGAAAAAACTAGTGGATCAATCCTTCTCTTGTAGCCTAATGCAAAACAATTGATTTCATCTCATCTTGCATATTTCCTGCTAAAGATTAATTGAATTGGACTGGATCAGGCTGAATATAGTGGAATTAAAAACTAGACCGGGCTCTGTCCGGTTCATTGTCCAGCTAGGTTTACATTCATCAAGGATAGATCCAACTCACGGCCGTTACATGTTATTACCAAGCTTACAGCTGTTTTAACGCCCAATGCTGACACGAATGTACTAAACTAAACCAGGAAAGATATAAAAAAAAGTAGAAGAAAACCTGGGGTCAGGGGAATGGGGTCATGGTGGGACAAACCGAGGGGGAAAGGAATCATGGTGGCGTGGAAAGAAAGGGAAAAGGCCTCCGATTGGTTTTCGTAAAATCCAAGGCCTCCTTCCCACGCGCCGCAATCCAAGAACGCTCGTCTTCACACCTCCTTGGCCCCTTCTTTCTTTCTATTAGCTTGACTGCTTGAGTCCCCTATTTAATCATAACTTAAACCACCCTTCAACACTCTATATAGACCACCATTGATTAGGTAATCAACCCCCTACTTCCTTTCTTAATTATTCTTCATCTTTCTTCTAAGAATTGTTATTATCTTATTATCTTGGTATAACAATGGCTACTTATTATAATTGTCATTGTTATTAACCGTATTAGCTACGAGGCCTCAACTTATTGCTCCTTGCCTCATCTTATAGAAAAATTAAGAGTGCCAATGAGCTAAGTAGCTAATTTGACCCTCGATTTAACTTAATTGTTTAAAATATCGAGCTCAAGTAGTCGAACAATTTTCGAAGTTGAGCTCAAGTGCTAAAATATTCCCAAATTGCATATAATATTATATATTATTTTAATTATTTTTAACTTATAATTAAGGTTTAAATTTGAGCTACGATTTGATTGATATTCGAATTAAGTAGATATTAAATATTATTTTTTTTATTTTTTTATCAAGTCGAACTTGAGTTTCGATATAAAAGCTCGATCAATCTCGAATTAAATTTCGAGCCCGAGTATTTTGAATTAAGTAGTCGAGTTCAAGCCACTAGCTATTCGGCGCGGCATGATTACACCACTAAAATAAAAAAATAGAATAAAGTAATAATATCTCTTACATATAAAATAAAATGGGAATGGCTTGAGCCGTGCGTTACGTGGATCAGCGGCAGGAGCCGTTTAAGAAGGCTCGCGTGCTCCTCGTAAATCCAAATTCACATGCAGCGCGTGCATGACTTCAAAGCTGAGATGGTGCACGAGAACGGTAAGCGGGTAGCTCCTCTGAAATTTCTGCACGTTGACTGAGAAATTTCTTCGTGTGACAACGGATGCACAAGATATCGGTCCATGTCCTTTGCAACTCCAGCTGTGGTTTCGCAGTATGTGGCTTTTGACAAGAGCGAAAGGACACCAATGGAGACATCTGGCAACAAGTGAAAAAGCCTCATGAATCTTGTTTGGGAGTTCAAAAGCTTTAGCATTAGTAGAAATAGATAGGTTGACGAAAGACTGTAATTGGTGAGATGAGTAATCACCAATACTTCGCCTTTTAATCCGAATGATACCATCTGCAAAATAGCTTGGTGCAGTACAAGTTTGGTGTTTGTGCTATATTGGCACCTTCCTACTTATCCATTACACTATCTTTAGTTTAAGCAGTCACGAAATCGTATATACACGATAGAGTGTATACTAAATTTGATGAAACAGGTGAAACATGAGCTGATGGTTCAGTAAGTCTCTTCTTAACTTACAGTATCACATGATAACTAGCTGAAGAGAACTGACGAATTTGACACAATCTCACTTACATCAATGTTAGCTACCTCTTTTGATTAATTCATGACTGTGAAATGGCACCCAAGAACTTGAAAGCGGCAACAAAGCTGTTAAGAGACATGTGACCGAACGAATGAAGCACAAGCTTAAATTATATGGTCCTCTCACGCCTCTTCTTCCCAACTTTCTCACATCTAAGAAGCTTTTTCAAAGGCTCTCATGTCTCTTGCGTAGAACCTCTTCATGGCCGCTTTGAAGCCATCAATCACCTCAGTTCTTACCTTAAGCCACGTCCACAAACATCAACATCGATCCCCAAGGATCTTTTTAGCACCTAATCCGAACCAGACACCAAAGTGGCGTCCTCTGCATCCCCCATTCAACCCGTTCTCATTATCTTTATTGTTAAAAACTCATCGTGACGTTGCCACGTCACTTTCAGGATTTGACAAATCATGTCGATATTGATAATTATGCATCCAAGTTTTTCAACATATAAACCCTAAATTTACCTTCAGTTATGCATGCATAAAGCCTTTGATTTAAAATTTACAATTATAATTTATTTACATTTTAATTACCACACACTCAAGTCCCATTTCATGATGGAAATAGAAATTAGAAAAGGAAAAAGCTGTATTTTAATTATTATTTTAAACAAGAATATTTTTTTATTATTTTAATTATTATTCAGTTTTCTCTCTCTCACACACACATATGTCACAAAACTGGGAAGACTAATTAGAAAGATGCATATAGAGACAGTAAATTTTGCTAGAACAACTAAAATTGTTGAAAATATATTCTAGATCCTTATCAAGCTTACATATACAGTAAAGCAAGAAGGAAATTAATATCTTTTAGTGTTTATGAGTTTTTTTTTTGTTTCAATCTTTTTATGCAAAATTTGACCCCTCATGAAAGAAAAAAAAAAGTCAGATCTTATTTTTTAATAACTTATACTTTACGATCAAATAAATACATAATAAAATTATAATTTTTTAAAAACTAAAAATGAGTGCAAACTCAAACAAAATTAAGAACTAAACTAAGGCCGGTGCCCAATAACTTTACCAATTATATTAATTAGCACTCTTAACTTCATCTTCAATTTAATGTGAATGGTAAAAATTTCGGTTTCTCTATTCTGAAAAAATGGGATTCTTTTGACTGTATTCGCACAAACACAAAAAAAAAAGAAAAAGAAAAAAGAAGACGAAGCCGAGCTGCAGCCAGAGCCGGAGCCAGTCACATTTCCCACACTCCACAAACCCAAAGGCCGGAAGCGTAGGAGGTCACCTACACCGTCAACGAGCCCAAACCCCTGTCACAACCTGACACGTGTCCATGTACACGGAAACCGGTAAACCTCCAGACACCTGGCAGTAATATGGGACACGTGCCAAGTTGTCATTGGTTAGATAGACGCCATTTATTGCTATTAGCGTGACATCAGATGACGAAATCAGAGCAGGACATTGCGTGTGAATTAAGGGCATAATTAATAGTAATTAAGATCAAAATTAAAATAATCACATGATTAACAGAAGTAAAGAGGGATACGGAGGCCTATATAAACAAGCTACTAGTCCCCTCTTCTCTCCCCAGAGAGAGACCTCCACCCAAGGGCTAAATCCACCACTACCTTCGGTGAGACTCGAGTGATTCCTATTCCTCTTCCAAGGAAAAGAGGCTCAAAGGTTTGTTCTCTAAACCCTTAATCTCTTATTCTTCTTCTCTCTCTCTCTCTCTTTTTGATCTTCTCTCTGAATCCCTTTCTGTAATCTTCTGTGTTCTTTCGAGGAAGGAAAAAAAAAAAATCCAATTTTGAGGTCCTTTTTTTGGTTTTTGGACAAAAAAAAGGAAGGCTTAGAAGGTTTTTTTTTTCTTTCACTAGGGAGCCAGAGGATTCAGAAGAGAGATCCAGAGCTTTTTTTTTCCTTCTGGATTTCTTCCTCAGTTTTTCTTCCACCCCCTCCTAGTTTCCTCTCTTTAATCAGCCAAAGGGTTGTTTTCTATACCCTTGTGGTTATTTATTTTCTTTGTGGCTTTAGATCAAAAGAGGCAACTTTTTTACTCGCAACCTCTTTTTTAGGTGTTTTCTCTGAGAACCCAGTCACCTGTTCTTTGGTTTTGTTTAAGAACCAGGTGGGTCTCAGCTTATCCCCCTCTTCCTTAGAATTCCAATCTTTCCTTCGTTTATCTTACTTCTCTTCTTTTTCTCTTAAAAATCCGATCTTTCTTTCTTTTTCTCTCTGTTTTTTAGCTTCAAAGTTTCATTTTTCTTTTTAGCTTAGATTTCATGGCTGCAGCTATAGATTTGTTCAATAGCTATCCAGTACTCTCTTTAGATCCCTTCAACGAGGAGCTCATGAAAGCACTTGAACCTTTTATTGGATGTGCTTCCACCTCCTCCTCCTCTCCCTCCCCTTCTTTTACCTCCACCTCGGAGACCACCCCCTCCTCCTCCTCTCCCTCGCCCTCTTCTTCCACCCCTTCCCCTTTCCTCTCCTTTTCTTCCTACCCCTTCAACCCCACTTTCCCCGTCCCCTCTCCCTCCTCCTCCCACCAAAATCCAATCTTGGACTGCTCCTCCTCAGGCTTTCTCGGCGCCGGCTGCCCCGGCCCGATTGGTCTCAACCACCTCACCCCCGTCCAGATTCAGCAAATCCAAGCTCAAATCCAACTTCAGCAGCAGCAGAACGTCCTCGCCGCCCCGCAACTGTCGCATGTCGGCGCCGCGCCGCGCTTCCTCGGCCCCCGGCCGCAGCCCATGAAGCACGCCGGCTCGCCTCCCCCACCGCGCCCCGCCAAGCTCTACCGCGGCGTCCGGCAGCGCCACTGGGGGAAGTGGGTCGCCGAGATCCGGCTCCCCAAGAACCGGACCCGCCTCTGGCTCGGCACCTTCGACACCGCCGAGGAGGCGGCCCTCGCCTACGACAAGGCCGCCTTCCGTCTCCGCGGCGACTTCGCCAGGCTCAATTTCCCCCACCTCCGCGACGAGACCGCCCGCGCCGCCGGCGGCCCTCTCCACTCCACCGTCGACGCCAAGCTCCAGGTCATTTGCCAGGGCCTCGCCACTCCTCCGAAGCCGGGCGCCCCTCAGCCCCCCATTCCGGATGCCGCTGCCACTGCCAGCCGGCGACCGAATGTGGCGAAGGGCGTTTCGGCCTCGGAGGACTTCAAGTCCGAGAGCTCGTCGGAGGCCGGCGATGACTGCTCATCCGGCTCGTCGCCGGCGTCAGATATGCAGCATTTGGACTTCACCGAGGTGCCGTGGGATGAATCGGAGAGCTTCGTGCTGCGGAAGTATCCTTCTTGGGAGATCGACTGGGATTCCATCCTTGCCTAATTTCACTACTTAGCATATATAGCTTTGCGTCGTCGTTGTTGTTGTTGTTGTTGTTTTTGGTTTGGTGATTGGTGTCTCCAGTGGCTGTAGCAAATGGGTTTTTTGACATTTGCCGAGCTGCTGTAGAGATTTCAGTTAGGAAGGCTTCTCTTGTTCTTAGTGTCCTCTTAAGGCTTTGGGGTTTTAGATTTGTATGTTTTATTTTGTGTACTAAACCTCCTGGTTTGCTGGCTTTTTTCCTTGGCAAAACCAGTGGGGGAGAATGTTATGTTATAGTACTGTAATCGTACTCCTTGTCGAGTATATTTGTAATTATTTCCATGTATTGGAATGTGGATGTGCTTTCTAGTGTGTATATTTGCTGTTATGTTAAGAAATTTTAAGTTCAAATACACTGCGTGCTCTCGTGAGGACTGATCAACAAGTCATGCCTTCTAAACTTCTACTAATGCGGGAGGAACAGCCGCAAGTCTAATGATTCCTTTGATGTTAATTAGCTTCGTATTGCTTCAATTCTTTTCCTTTTTTTTGTTGAATGATGATCATATTTGGTAGAATATGTTTGTTAGTTAATTTCAGATTTTTTTTTGTGTATTGGCTGTTTATACAACTCTAATATGAGCATAGCCTTCTATATTAGAAGCAAAAAGACTACATAAGAAAAAAAAAAAAAAAGAGAACCTCCGAAGTCAGAAAATTTTTTTTTGAATGATGAGAAGCAAACAAGGTGATCCAATCAGCAGTTTAATTTGTCTTTTGAAAGATATGGCTGATCTAAATAGTTTGGCACTCTCTGACTGAAAGATATGCCAGATCTGAATAGTCCGGCACCTTTCATAATTTTTAGATTTATTCTTCAAACTTCTAGCTGAATCTCAGTCCTCAAAATGAAAAATATTTTGTAACGCCAAGAATCCATGAACCCCAGGAGGAAAAGGAGAAAAGGGAGGCATTAGAATGAGACTGATAATTCATAGGAACTCTTCCAGTATTTGATATTTTAGCATAACATATTGTAAACGTGAAGCTAGACAAAATTGATGCGGCAAAAATAAGTAGGCGACTATTCTCCTCACTACCCTGGTGTGAAGGCTAGTACGGAGACTTAGATGGACTTTTCTTACAAGAAAAAACTTCCTCTCTTTTTTTTTTACCTAAGGAAACATCCTCTCTGCTAGATCTCCTTTTCAAGATATGGTTCTCATCTTCTAGCAAGCTTTGGTACTTTCTAGGTAGCTGGGGTTGGGCCGTGCAATTATTACATGCCAACCAGAACCAGTACCCGAACAAGCTTCTCCCACATGAAAATTTCTCGTCCAATTATTCTCCTCATTTCTACCAAGCTGTAAACGTACCACTAATGCTTGATTTGAAAAGGCAAGGACTAATGTTGGCCTATCATTGCAATAATATGCCGATTTACATGCTTCTAAGGCTGTGAGAGATGACAATTCTATGATCATAGGATGGCTGAAGCTGGACTTATGAGCCTTTGTCTTTTGTACTATGGAGACTGTTGAACAGTAGTAGCTTTGATATAATATTTGGACTAAAGATGGCAAGAAGCATCCGGAGTCCCTCTGCCCTATCCTGTGAAAAAGACCCTGTGCTCATCTGGAACCAGCCAGACCCCACGCTCACCCCACTTTGCCTTTATCGGTTGCCCATCCCAAGTCCAAACCATCAAAGATAAGGAGACTCTGGAGAGGCGTTCCCCCACCAAAACCACCCAGCCAACCACAGCCTATTTCTTTGTTCTTATTCTTCCTCAATTTCCTCAAGAAACCCCATTGCTTTCGAAGGACTACTTGGACCAGGTATCCAGAAGCGATCGCCTTTCGCACAACTTGCACAACTTGCACAATTTGACGAATTTTTTGAAGGACTACATTGAAGCATCCAACCTGTGACTTCAATAAATATCTACTTGGATTTGAATCATTTAAAACAAGGGAAGTAGCTTTCCTTAAACAGTGGAGTAGAAAAGTGACCAACAAGTGGGCGTATGATGATGCTTTTCAAATTGGCAGGATATATTCATCTCAGATAAAGAGGGTCGTGATTCTTTCATCAGCAGTAGGTAAGGGTGAAAGTGAATCGGATAATTTCCATCCGAATCTATTTTCGTATCTGAATCTATCTGGATATAAATAGAAATTTGAGCATTCGACTAATATCTGTATCTGTATGCATATCCGTCAAAAAGAAATGGATATGGATATGGATAGATAACTATTTGATCTGTATCCGAATATTCGATTCTATTTGTAATCTGATTTAATTTTATGTAGCACTCATAAACTTTTAAGGAAAAATAAATGACCACATTGATATGCTATCAATTTGATATATCATCCACTTAGTAGTATATTTGATTCTGTAGTCATAAAGTTTAATTATTCAAACTATATCCATATTTTTGATATCCGATTTGTATCTGTATCCATATCCATTTAAAATAAATATAGATATGAATTTTTGCATCCGACTAACATATGCATCCGTATCAAATAAAATAAATATGGATATGGATATGCTAGTATTCGATCCGATTTTAGCCTTAGTCATAGGGTTGTCATCGAATGACCAATTATTATTTTCTTTCCACTCAAATAGAAGTTGAGTGTAAGTCCATGTTGTTACTATTAAATTATCCATTAAGCACCTGAATAATCATATGTGTAACAGAGGTTTAAGCACATAGACAAAACTGTTTATTAAAATGCTGTTTCTTTGGGGTAAATTTTCTTTAAATGTCCATCAAATTCATATGCTATTAGTTTTCTAGAATTCTGGAGTGCATGTGGAGTAATCTTACCTAATTGTAGGCCGGGCTAACTATGTTAGGTTGAGCTGAAATCAGGAAGTCTAGGCAAATTAAAAAAAAAAGGAAGAAGAAAGAAAATTAGGTAGAAAGTCAGTCAACAACAATCAATATTTGATATACAATGAGAAGGATTGTTAAGCAGAAAATACAGCCAAATATCTTTCAGATTATCGAAAACCAGGGGATTGATCATGACTCATAAGTTATGCTGAATAGTTGGTGTTCCTCATAATGCTTGCCAGTTAGAGCACAGCTGGGCATTTACCTTATGCTGAATGGATGTCTAGGAACGCCAAAATGTTTCCCAGAACCATGAGTATGGCAAAGATAGAAAACGTCACCCAATATAAAGAAAGAAAGAAGAAGAAGAACCAAAGAAGGAGACGAAGAAGGGCATCAAACATTCAGCGAGCTGACAAGGGCATCAACCAAACTCAGGTCGAAAGAATAGCAGTGCAGAGATAACAAAATACAGGAGATTAAAAAGATACAGAGATCCCTTTTTTTTTGGAGGATGTCCATCAAACATATATTAAACCATCAAGCTTACATGAATGAGACAAAGCTTGTAGTCCGTGTGAACAATGCACTAACATAACACAAGACCACGTCATTTAGTGTAAGCATGAAAGGCAGTACTCTACCCTGGAGGTCTTTTTACATTCTTGTCAGTCCCACCTAAAAACATAACAATGTTCTTTGAGGACCCAAGCTTCAAAGAGCTGTCTTTTGTCCCAACATATATGGGATTTCAAAGAATAATGACCCTCGACAGGAACTCTATTTTTTTTTTCAGGGTACATAGCAAAATAACCGTTACAGTGACTCACGACCAATCCTGGTACTTGAATGAAAGCAACCACTATGGTTTTTCCTTTGGGCTCGTTTGGTTCACGAAAAAAAAAAGCGAAAAAAAATATGGCCAACAAAAAAAATAATGAGATGCCTCTTATTTGATAGAAGTTTTACAAAGAAAGAAACTGAAAAGTTGTATTTCCATAAAAATATGATTCCCATGATTCATGAAAGAAAAAATTTCATGAGAAATATGAAAAAGTTACTTTTCCATGAGCCGAAAATCACTCCATTTTTATTTTTTTCAAAAAAACCCTTCAGCATTAAAAAAACATTAAATATCTAATTTTTATTAAAGGTATAATAAAAATATCTAATTTTTAGGAGAAAAAATGCTTTCTGCGAACCAAACGACCCCTTTATGAGCTGCTACCAAGCTTTAGGAAACCTGCCCATTCAGGTAAATATATGGGTCACCGATGGGATGCAAAAGTTCAAGATTTGGATGATTTGCACTATCACACAGCTAAAGAACACATCCACAAGAAATCAAAGTTGCAACACAATTTCTGGAAAAATTCATTCGTTTGTTTTTTTTAAAACTGTGAAACACCTCAAGTAGTTCTTTGTCATCCGTTACAGAAATTTCTGAGTGATCACTGCCACTGCTCCACCAGCAACTCACCATTTTTACATGACTAGAATACAAAGGCTGACAGCTTTCAAGCGGTCTTTAAGATCCACAACACAACCACCATTCAGCGTGCATCATAGAGAAACCAAAAAAAAAAAAGACCCAATCCCATAAATTGTCTATGTTTACTGAGATGGTTCATTGTGAGTTGATGCCCTCCAATGCCCATCCATCTGCAAGAATCCTCCCTGACCAAGGCTGTTTGGCGGGCAAGCGTAAAAGGTTACACAAGAGTTCAATAATTAACTCAACTTTCCGAGTTCCATCTTTTTCTTGATTGCCCTCTGACCATGATAGATGAATGAATCTAATATTCCAGAAACAGTAAATATACCTGGACATAGGCAACAGTGTAAACATTCGCTTAGATAATTGGCATAAATTGAGATAAGATCTTTTTTAACTTGGAATGTCCCTCCAACTATGAAACAATACCATGAAATCAACTTATAGTGCAAAAATAAATCATAAGAAACTTTTGTTTCAAAACTGAGGAGAAAAAAGACCATTGAAATTTGACAAAAACTGTATGTATTATATATGAATGAGCTCATTCTAACATTGGATGGCTTCGGATTTCAAAAGTATCCAAATGATCTCAGCTACTATAAGTATAATAGAAAGTGCATGATATAGCTTCAGTGATGCATGCGAAAGAAGCATTCCCCTACCATGTAGGCTAAGTATCGTTCTGCATTTGACCATTAGCTTGGTTATTTCACATAATTCCAAGGGAGAAAACCTATTCAATGCCTTCTTGTAATTTCCCTATCTGATTTTTCAGCACACCATCCTAGAAGTTTTGTCAAGCAACTCATTGTGGCTAAATTTTTGATTGAGGATGAATAAGCTGTCCCATCTACTGAAAACTAGACAGATGGCTAAAGGTGACAAGCAACCCTGAGCAAAATAAAATGAGAAAAGGAGAATGCTCATGTAAAGTTGGCATATCCAAGGACAGCATTGGAAACCAAAGTTCTAAAAAGAGCCTTGGGAGTTACAAAATTTGGGCTGTAGAATCAATCTGGCAAATGCCAAAGAAGGTACTAACAATGAAAGCACCAATTAATGGTTGACCCTTGTCACAAAAGAATTATGAAAAATAATTTATTATAATAACACCCTATAGATGGGATGAACCCTGCAGCTTTGGTGTGACAATGTTAAAAATGACGATAATGCTTGCACATTATCTTATAACCTCGCTTTTAATTGTTAACCTTAGACCAATAATGCATCAAGGTCGGCTCTGTTTAAGCCAGTAAGACTAGAAATGGCGGGAGCAAAGAACTCATTAAGTCAACACAATCGGATCACATAAAGCTTCTTGTGTAAGATGACAATGACAATAATGAGAATGATATATCATAATACCTCCAACTATCGCACAAACATTGGTCAAGAAATGTAAGAATGATACATGTCCCTCTGTGAAGGTCACCTGCAAAGTGCATTCCCATAAGATGCCAATTATAGTGCAAAACACTTGTTCAAGAACACCATTACAATTGAAAGCTTGTAATCAACCATTGTTTGCATATATTGGACTGAAATGCAATTAAACAGAATAAGTTTATAAGAAGAAGGGAACAGCACAACAATCTTTAAATGGGTAAACTGTGGAATGAACACATGATACATTCGTAAGTGAATAGAGCATGAATTGATAACCGATAATATTCTGACGTATTATAAGAATGAATTTTTCAATTTACACAATCAAGTAAACATCAATAGATACTAGTCATCATATCTGGTAAATAAAACAGTCATAAAAAATCCATTCAGCTTATTTAATAGCTCAAAGATGACCCAAGAATACATATAAGAAAATGAAACTGTGAGCAGACTGTCAAATATGTCAAACTAAGTGGATAAAATAATTAATGCAAAAAAGCCCACTACACAAGGCAAATAGTTGATTCCAGAGCTAAAGCAGAACTTGTGAAAGCCTTACCCTGATTGGTGAAAGATCATAAAAGAAAAACACTCCAGGAAGAGATTGAATTCGACCAATATCATCACTCCTAAAATGCTCTGTTACAGAAAACTGCAGAATCGAACGCCAAGACATCTCAAGAGACTATCGCACAGATAATGCAGAAATGGCCATTGCATCAAACATTCATTTCTACCTGATTGGACTGGATGGTACGCCCACTTATGTCTGCATAGACAGTAGGAACAACCTGAAAAGAAATAAATTAATAAGGACTTCCCATGAGTGAGCAATACCCTTCAAACATAGTCTCAAGGTGACAACAGGAGACAGCTAGGTTCTTAGCCATGTAAGAACAAACTAAGGTAGCAAATAGGACATCTTCTTTTATCATCTATAAAATTTAAAAAGGAAGACAAACCAAGAAGACTAACCTTGATAAAATATTGATACATTCCATATGGTGCTTGTTGTGCCCATTGCACTCTAGATATTTCAAAAACCAAATGTATTATAACTTGAATAGGGGATTATAACAGTATATACAATTTCAATGGCAAATGAAGAAGTTGAGGGCATGGAAAGTTACCCATCAAGAGGATTTACAACGCCAGGAAAGTATTCTCCAAAAGCTAATCTATTAATCTTGTGGCTAATCTGGCATCAACAGAGACATGTTACATATTGAAACTGACAGACCCAAGATTTTAAACATTTTCCTGTTTATCTTTATAAACAATTTACAAATTAAAGTGTTAATTTTTTCCTTCAAAGGTTTACTTACATTAAAACTCTCTTTTTGGAATGGTAGCAAGTCATGCACGTGCATATTCGACTGCTGGAAACTTTTTCCTGGGGCAAAATGAAAATTTCCAGCCACCTTATTGACTTCCAAAAAACCGTAGATGTTGCATCCTTCACCTTCTTCATCTTTAATCCTCTGAAGAAAACCCTCCCTTTTGCACTGTAACATCACAACAAAAGTCAGCATCGCCAGGAGCTTAAATATTTTCTTTGGTTCAAAGGTGGTCATGACCCTAAGACACGGTTAACAACTGTATCAGCCACCTTTAGTTAGCCAATGTAAGCTGTCAACATCCAGGATGTTCGGAATAAGCAAATTAAAAATGTTTCATGTATTTATAGCCAACAGGATAATTAATTGGATAGCACAAATTGATGGCTGCTAGTGGCAAGATAGATATATCGTTATGTTCATTGCAAACACAACGAAAGCAGGGTACATGCAATATGGAAATAAGGATTTGCATAAGCATGGACAGAAGAGGGTGGCTGTATAATCTGGGCAGTACGGTGACGTGTGCCTCATCTGATATGAAAAGATTTCGATGGATGGCTGTGATGTATTGTAGCTTTTGGGACCCTTTAGATATTATCATTTCTTTCACTTTTTAAATGAAATAGTATTTTCTATGTAATAAAAAAAAAAAAGATCTCTTGAAGTTAGCCACCATGCTCTAGCTGAGTAGTGATGGTAGAACAAATTAATCATTTGGACCAAGGTCTGCCGAACCGGGCCGAACCGCCCGATTCAGGCAGTACCGGAAATCGGGTCGGTTCGCTAATAGGAAACGGTTCTAGCCCATAGGAGCCGGAAACACAATGGGACCGGCCGAAACCGGCCTGAACCTGCCAAAACCGGTCGGAACCGGTCAGTTCCAACCGGTTCGATGTTGACTCAGTGTAAACCGGTCGGTTCGCACCAAGTCAATTAGCACTATGGCATTATTGCCATAGTGCGGCCATTGTGGCAATAATGCTATTTAGGTTAAACTAAGATCATAGAAACATCAAAACAACATCAAAAAAGCATTAAAAAAAATCAAAATAGACTTAAATTCATAGAAAAAGTTTGAAAAAAGTGATTACTAATTAAATTTTTTGAGAGCTGCAAAACAAACAAATTAGGGTGTGCCGGTCCGTGAAACGGCACGCCCTACCGGTTCGGTTCGGCACCAAACCGGTACCGACTGTACAGGGCGCTGATCGGTACGAGTCCCTGTATCGGTTCGGCGGACTTTGATCTAGACATTCTCAAAAAATTTCATTGCAGATGTCACTCATATTTGGCGTTTAATTGATCCAAGGGGGCAGTTGGATGGCAAATCTATGTACCGCAAAGATGTTTCTATACAAATTTCTTCTTTTTAGAAAAATAAAGCCATCTAGCTTTTGACAAGGTTTTGTTGTGTGGGTGTGTCGGCTTCGGAACCAACTGTTCCATGGTTTGTCAAAGATGTAATGTTTGTTGGAATTGGGATTAGGAATTGAAAACTTTTTTTTGAGGAAAAAAGTGACCAAAAAGAAAAATGATAAGTGATGAGGGTGCAGCATGGATGGGATCGGCAGCATATCTATCAATCAATTCGGTGTTGAAAAATCTGGGGCCTCATTTCTAGTATGCAGGCCTTCACTGGGTGTACCTATGAATTGTTGGTCACTTTGGTCAGGCCTGATCTTGCGTTTAGGCAAGATAGGTAAGTTGTAGGTCTGCTGATGCTTGCAATATTGCGCAAGAGACACACCAAAGCGTTTAGGGAAGAGTGCACGAACCAGTGGCAAATATAAATGAAGTAGACAAGTTTGGAAAATAAACCTCAAAAGGGCACTAAGAATTATGTTCTCTCCTTTTGGAAAAAGGGAGGGGGAACCCACCCTAAGAATTAAATAAATCATAATAAGTATTGCAGGTCAGAGAAAGAGTAAGTGCAATTGGACGATATGTATATTTTTCCCCCTTGAGAACATGCACAACATCAATTAAATAGTTGTAACTCCTTTAATGTCAGATCATAGAATGCATTGTCCACCAAATATAAACATGCCTAATATCGTGCATCGAAGAAAATCGGGGCTCCATTACGTTATAGTGGAAATATAAGGAAAAGCAAACTGAGAGCTCTACTGACGAGCGTCCCTAACTTGACTTGCCCAAAAGTGGAGCGATGTCCTAACTCAAAAGCCGAAATGGGCTAATTTTTCAAACAATGGCAATAATACTAATGTAAATAATAGTTTTAACAAGCTAAGTAGATTGAGTTGATTAGAATGTTAATCCTTGACTGCTACGACATCTCAAGTAGGTAATCAGTCTATACCATTACATTTCCCCCTCTTTATGGCCATCGGCATAATTTGGATAGCTATGTTATTCTAGTGACATCTGTTTGCTGTACAATTTATGGTGTACTGTGAGACCATATCGGATGTAGCTGGCCTTTAAATTGACATGCCAAATACTGTCACAACTCACAACGTCCAGAGTAAATAAAGTAAAATTGAAAATATCGCTAACTATGCAATGAGCGAAGTCAAAAGGTCCATGCTTAAGCAAGCAGTCAGGATAATTTCAAATAAGACACCACAACCAACAATTAGGATGACAACATAATGAATGTCAAGATAAAAGTAATGATGATCCAAGTCACATGTAAAAATATACATAAAACTTTGCTCATGGCAGCGAAAAATAATAAACAAGCTAGATTAACTTTAAGAAGCAAGAATTTTGTCAGAGTCACAATGCAAGAAATTAAAAAATGAATCATGAAACAATAAGATTTCATGTTGAGATACCTGATCAATCAAATCAGGGTTTGACAAACCCCAACCTTTTTTTCTATATGCTTCACGAACTTCTTCACAAGAGTTGCAACAATCTTCATCCGACTGCAGGAATCCCAAAACCCAGATGATTAATCAGACACTTTTGCAGATGTGTTTCTTATAACCATAATAAACAAGGGCACAGCTGTGTAATTAGAAAATCACAATGTGGAAGAGATGCTAACTGCCCAATTTAGTGAATAAGTAGTTAGAATAACATATTTGGATAAAGGAAATCAGTGGGTGAAGCAACAGCAAACCTCATAATTATTTGAAGTAAAATATATCCTACACAGAAATATTTGTTTAAAAGACATCATTCTTTCAGAACTTTACTCATAGCCGAGGAAGAAAATTGAATTCTGTTCTCAAACTGTTCCTAAGTGCTGCATCTTGAATAATTGAATCAAAATGCATCTATATCACTGAGGGTCAAGTGTTATAGACTTTTTAGGTAAATAATGAAATTAAGATAACATTTCCACATCAATTGCTAGTATCACAATTATTATTTAAAGATCAATATGCACGTGCCAATAGTTAGTTAATTACAGTATGATCAGCCTACTGCATACAAGGAATAAGATTATATTATAGTAGATAATAAGGATAAAATTACCAACTCCTAAATGGTTGTATGCTGTAGTCTCAGATACCTTGACAAGCTGCTTCAAGGTGTCTTGAACATAACCCTGTAATGATATGCATGATATGCACGTCTTTAATAAACATACACACAGAGAGAGAGAGAGAGGCATGGTACCTCATTCAGGCCCCTCATCAAAAGAAAAAAAGAACTCTCTTTCTATTACATAATGTAATTGAAGGCTTCGCTTTGTGGGAATCCAGCTTCAGCTTATCCCAGCTTGAGGGTTTTCTTTAAAAATAAAGATAAAGGAAAGGTATTGCAAGAAACAGGAGGGCAAAAATCCTACCTCCAAGCCTTAATATGACACTTTAAACAGAGTAGCACAAAATTTGGACATCCAGAAATCATGATTGAACTTTTAATTTACTGAGAAGGATTGAGCTAGCTTTTCTATATTAAGGATGTGGACCTCAACATGCTTGCAGCGGCAACTGAATCTCCCACACTTAAATGGTGCTTGCAGTGGCAACTGAAGCTCCCACACTTATATGGACCAATAACTAGAACATTCATTGCATATGTCATTATATATTTGCATTAAGCTTTGAAGGATAAGTAATAAGGAATTAGTTTTAGAAGCATAGTCTGTCTGTCTCTTCACCTTCTATCTCAACTTGCATCACCTCTCCATCCATCACCCCACCTCTTCCTACACCCTTGCCACCAACCCTCATCCCCCACCCCACCCCCGTGTCTTTCCTTTCTGCTCCACTTGAAATGGTGTGTTTCGTAATGATTCTACTCAACATTCTCCCATATTGTGATAGGTACTTGGTATCTCCCAGCACATCAGACATTCAGCATGAATGGTGTACCAGCTAGTAGGAGCTCCTCATACTGTTCACTTCAAAGACTTTTCTGATTATTCTACTATCTTTCAGGACCACCATTTGATCTTCTCTTATGCCTCTTCACTGGAGTTGAGCCTTCACAAATGATGATCAGGCTAATGATTCTACAATTGTCGATCAATTATTGCCTTCTATATCTTTATGGAGCTATCTTTTGTTTCATTACCAACATCAAGTATCATTTGATGGATTATTATATATAGAACATAGTTTGGTTTTACTGTCAATAAATGATTAGCAAAGTTAGTATGAAACTCATATTTGTTGAAAATTATTCAAGCTACGAATAATCAAGTTTTCCACAAGGGTGGAAATGTGAAGCATGCCAAGATCACCTGACACTGTCTGATATCTTATTGTAGCAGTCCATCACTTTATTGCGTCTAACTTCTCACAAACTCATAAAGAATTATTTCATGCTTTTATCTAAGGCAAACCATTAGCCTGTGATTCTTCAGTTAGGAAAGGGTGTCCTTAGCTATGTTATTGTCATGCATGTAACTACACTATTTTATCAGGTACTGTATATTGCCCGTTAGCAGTCAAGGATCAAAATGTGAGTCGCACAGGCCACTGAGCAATGGGTGCAAATGGGTCGGATCGGGTCGGGTCCTCGGTGACCTCGATCCGACCCGGTTTTTTGTTCGGGTCCTAATTTTGGACCCAGACCCGACCCAGTTGAAGATCGGGTCGGGTCCGAGTCGGGTCGGGGTCGGGGTCGGATCTGAATCGGGTCCATTTTTTGTGCTTTTGAGAAAGAATTTGGGCAAATCTAATTTGGTCATATCATAATTATGAGGTGCTGGGTGACCCATGACTTGAAAGACTTGCAATTGACCTCCAGTCAGAACAGATGACCCATGACTTACTAAGTCGGTCTACAAGCCAAATTTCAAATCACACTACTTTTTGTCTATATGACTGATTGGACGGAACTTGGTGTCTCCCAGCTCCCCTCTCACGAGGACAAAAAAAATCCCAGACCTTCTTCCAAAATCCAATTCCATTGCAGAAAACTGGCACATGACCCATATTCAGTTCAGTGTTCCCTCACTTCCTCCCTGCAAAAGTTAAAAAAAAACAAAAACTAAAAAACAGAAGGAAAAAAAAGCCAGCTACCGAGACACCAGAGGTACCAACAGTGTAATAGATCGAGAGAGAATCCTGACAGACCAATAGTGCCATGACCCATACAAAAGAAAGAAAAGAAAAAACTCTCTTTTGCTTCCCCCCCCCTCTCTTCGGGTCCATTCGGGTCGAATCGGGTCCCTTCGGTAAACCCAAACCCGACCCAAAAAATGATTCGGGTCCAATTTTAGGACCCGACCCGGACTCGCGAGTCCTAAAATTCGGATCGGGTCGGGTCTACGCAGGTCGGGTCTCGGGTCGACCCGACCCATTTGCAGCCTTACTGAGCATGTATCATGCTAGTACCTTACCGCCAAGCACAGTTGCATGCCTGTGCATGTCTGCCAATGTGTTTTATATGCCAATGCATACCTACATTGACACAACATAGCAAGACAAGTATCCACCCAGTACGAGGCCTACATAGCACCGGCATGGTTACCTCAACTCTGGAGCAATGCAGTCCTCCAATTGGCTACTTGACTTAAATCTATGCCTTGAATTAGAAGTACTCCATTGTGTAAAGCCATGCCTTCTTCCTTTTTTAACTAAAGCCTTCTCAATCCAATGGAACCTTAGAGGGTTTCTGCAATCTTCATGAGCTAAATACATGTAGCTTTAAGACAACTCTTTCTAAGGGTGTGCAAAAAACCGACCGAATCACAAACCCAACCCGAATCAATCTCTTTGGTTCGGTTTATATCATTTTAGTTTTGGTTTGACTTTGGTTTGAGAAAGTCTTGGACCGAAAAAATTCGATTCAGTTTCGATTTGAATTTTTTGAAAACCAATTCAAACCGATCCGATGCAACCCAACCCGGGCCCGTATGTATATTTACAAATATATATTCAAACCGACCTAACCTGGCCCATACATGTCTATATATATAAATTTCAAATTTTTATTTTTTTTATATATTTTTTTATATATAAGATAGAATTTTTATGTTTGGACTTAGCCCAGCCCATTATAGTCCAGTCCATTGAATATCAACCCTAAATAAAATAATTTTTTTAATATTTAGACTCAGCCCATCCCATTTAGCCCAGCCTATTGAATATCAATCCGATAAACCGAACCAAACCGAGCCGAATTTTTTGGGTTAGTTTCAAGCAGTTTTTGTAGATGGTCAGTCCGGTTTGATTTCGGTTTTAGTACACCAGTTTAAATCGGTTCGGCTTTGGGTTTAGCTCCAAACCGACCCAATCCAACCTATGCACACATCTAACTCTTTCTACAAGTCAATTCGGCTTCTAGTTTTTCATGTTAGGACCCTTCTCTGCACAAGGTTCCCAAAACCAATTGATTGAGGGTGGATGTCATGGTGAAAGTCAATTGTTCATTGTTCTGTTGGTTTACACATTTAAGAATAGTTCACCTTGCAGATTAGGCTTGTTTAGCAAGGGAAACCTTAGTATTTAAATTTTAGATGAGGGGACCATATCTTATTGTAAATTTATATATTGGCTAGTATCCTTGCAAACATCCAATGCTTGCATGTCAAGTTATGGCCTCTATCATTGTTGAGCCTCCAGAATTTTCCAAAAAAATAGCTTTTTAATCAAATAGGGCAGATTTTAATTCGAAATAAAGGAGGCATAAGGTCCAAAAAGCTTTTAAAAACAAGCATAAGAAAGAAATATTTATTCCAATCAAACCTTGCTTATCTCAAGGATAGCTATTTCAATGAAAAGCTGTCACACGCTATTCTTGGCATAAAGCTCTTATTTTAGGAATAACTTATCTAATAACTTGATGGTTTATTTTTGAGCATTAATGCTAATACAACATGATTGAAAACTCATCAGTCACATGACAGCTACTACAAAGACTTCCAACCAGTCTCCATGCATTCTTAACAATGTTGTTAGAACCTTTGGTGCTCTCTGTCTTAACAGGCATCAGCTCTCATTAAATTTTGGAATATCTCAACAAAGAACACTTAAAAATGTGTATTATAAAGGTAAGAACTATATGCATCAAACGAAGCTCTAGTGAAGCAAATCTATGTGATATGATATAGATGTACACAGCAAAGGCCAGAGACAGACATTATGAAGAAGGGGTTTTAAAAATCATGCTCTAGGCTTATAAGACCAAACATGGCTTGGATGGATTGAGTAAGAATGGACTTGAGGGTAGGCCATAAGCAGGTCTAGTTGGAGAAATCCGTGCAAATCCATAAATAAAATCAAAAAGGATATTATATGATCTAAACTTGGTAACAAATTGATGTATCTGAACCTGAATCCAGTTCTGAATAGTAATGGTTTTAGGTTTGATTGATGGTTCAGATCCATCAGCATGTCAAAAGATAAGCATATGATTGAACTTGACGTAAGCAAGAAGGAGGCTGTGCTTGTACCATACCATTTTGAAGAGTTTATTTCGACCTTACGACAAGCTCCTAAAGGTCAAAATTGCAGATGATACATAAATTACAGAATGTCACATGCTTCCCTGTTTACTCCAAAAGATTGGAAAAGAATGATATAAAAAATTTAATACTTCATGTTAGTGTGTTCAAATCTGGTTGGTTTAATCCAAGTGAGTAAAAATCTAGATCCTAGTTACAGGATCTGGTAGGTCCAATAAGTATGAAATTAGAATCTCAAGTTTGACCTTAGACAGCCAAATGAACATGAGGTCAATTATCATGACATTTAGTTATCAAGTAATATGTGCTATTTTGCTTTTGACTTTAAGGACTTGGCCATGGATAGGATCAATCTGAAATGTAACGATTACAAACACCCATATTAAATTATCATGTCAAAATATGAATATACAGTTACATAAAATCGTCTCCCTAAATAAAAGAGGAAATTTATGAATGATGAATGAACAAACAAAGTAGGATAAAGTTGGAAAACCATGGATAATAGAACATTTGCTACTCAGCATGAAAAGAGTTCACAATGTGGTTAATGATAATTGCAAGAAATGCAATGTCCAAATAACGCTTTACTACTGCTGCAAACTGAATATACCGTTTCTGCACCATAGCAAGATCCGCAATATGTCTCATTGTGTTCAAGCCTCCCACCATGTTTTTGTAAAGGCCTGTCAATCTGTTAAGAACAGCAAATGTCAATTCATATATTGCAGCAAGGAAGAGAAGATACAGACCAAAAAATGAAATATAGTTTATCATTAAGAAAACGAAAATCGTATATGTTAAAAATTAAATTAAAAAATCACATAATGAGAGGAAAAGTATAAAGTTGATGTGTTTTTCCAATGACATGTATCAAGAGAATTTTAAACAAATTCAAATGTTCAATTCTTAACAAGAGAGAAAGCTACCAAAATGACTTCACTCCACTATCAGAAGGTGGCTTTATGCATTTAAATTAAAAAAGTAAGTTTTATTCAAAAGAAGACTTTTTAAATCAAACCTAACTTCCCTTCAGATTTTGTTATGTCCCAGATCCTCTCCTATATGAGGACTCTTCAAGAATTTGTTTCTTATGCTACACTTAGTTTTCCAACATTATATCATTCATTCGTGAAGCTTTTAAGCTTTGCTGATAAGGCTTACCCCTGAGTCTCAAACTGCACTACTATCCTGGTATTCTCATATTTACTAGACTCCCATATTTGCTTGAACCTTACATTTCCCAATTATCAACTTCATACAGCAATTTTGGTCTCATTACTTTCTTAAATCTTTTCCTCGAGATAAGTGGAGTTTAATAAATAAAATATACTCCAAAAGCAAGCCACTACATTCACATCACTTCGATACTATTAGAAGTATTTCATTTAGTTCCCCATTCTTCTGAAATTTACAAAGTACAGCATAGCATAAAATATCTCTGCAATATCCTTCTTGGCCTACATTTTGATTTTGGGTTTACCTGCCCTATACAATATGTTTTGACTCAAACAAAATATAAATATTCACAAATTTCAATCAACGTATCTAATTTATCATGTGGAAACTTTTATACAGCCTCTTATCTTCTAGGTTCTTACTGAGAACCCTTTTAGCTGTTCCCCCTTCACAAATTTCTTCCATCAATGCCATTTACCACACCTATATAATTCTATTTCTTTTATTGGCATTTTCAATTTTGCTACAGTTGTGCACAGTTTCCATTAAGCTCCCATGAATACTTGGCAGTAGACAGCAGTCTCATGGGAAGGTTCATGAGGGAATTGCGAACTAACTAGCAGAGGTAATGGCAGGGCCTCTGGGGATTTCCTGTCATTGAAAGCCAACTTGAAGAAGAAAGTGGGCATAGAAGATGAGAGCATCCATGTCAAAATGCAAAACAGGGCTTTCAGTGGCATGCATTGAGCTATGCACCGTAGGAGACAAAAGGAAGCCAACCTGGAGGGTTAGGGTGCTCAATACATCTTCTTTCCTTCTTCACTTTTCACTGTCTCCACCTCACTAACTTTTTTTTTCCTTTTGCTTCTTTTTCACCCCTCAGAGAGAGAGAGGAGGGAGGGGGACCCATCAAGACTTCATTACACAGAAAGGGAAAATTAAATGAAACATCCAAAGCAGGGGACTGCAGCCTCAGACCGTAGAAAATCCTAAAAAAATATGAAAAAAGGTCATGTGAACAGATTCAGACAAAACAAGATCTAGACGAGCAAAACAGAGAGATGAAAGATCAGTCCCTGCTAAACAAATTAATGATCACCCAACCAGAGGAGACTGCGGCAGCAGAGTTGACATTGTCAAGCGAATCTTATTGTCCCTTGCACGACGTCCTCCACTGCATGTCATTTTTTTGACTATTATTTTCTGTTTTCTATTGACACAACAGGGCATGATCTTTTAGACTTCTACTCAAGTCCCTCTTTTTTCGAAAAACATACACTAAAAACCTAGGAGTTTCAGTGAAGTCATGGAGAAAAACAAAGAGATAGTTTTAGTCCTATTGTTGTCGGTTTTATTTCCAACCCATAGTTTGCCTAGTTTAGTGCAATGGGGATCTGAGTCCTTTTTTCATTGCAAAATCATGGAGATGACACTCTTCTTAGGTTCTCAGGTGCCAAATTCCACAAACCTAGAGAATTCAGGTCAAGAAGCCAATGGAGCAGGAACCAGCATGTTTTAGGACTGCCATGTCAAGATCCACAGGTGGGTCCCTGATTTCTTACTTATTGGAGTCCAAGAGGGTTTCAGGTGCTTTAAGAGATTACTATCCTTTGTAAGGATCTATTCACAAAAGTAATATGATAGTAGATAAAAAGACTGAAGGGGTGATGAAGCAGCAGCTGTGGACTGGCTGTAGACTGAAAGGCAGGGGGTCACAAAAGATAAGCTGTGGACCCTAGAGAGAAGGAGAATATAGGAGGAATGAGAAAGAAAAGTGAATAGAGGGAAGGGTAATAAATGTTTTTGGTTTTAAATGCAAATATGGTATTATATATTTTGTTCAAAAATTATAATTACTAATGAATGGTGTGCTGACAGCTTTAAAAAGCCATCAAAAGATATGTAAAAAGATTCTCCATTGCCGTATCTTATCATTTAAAACAGAACAGGATACCAACAGCAAAATTTGTAGGGAATACTAACTGGCACATGAGAGAGGTTAACTAACTTGAATCATAGCAATGTCTACACGACTTAGATGTTTTCATTTACACCAAGAAGATCACTTGCAAAATATGGAGCCATCTCATGACAAAGTATGAGACAGCTTGAAATATATATTAAATTAGGATGAATTATTTACTCCTAGAACAGATATAATCCTAAAAATGCTAAGTTATGCACCTACAATTCCAAATTTTGTACTGAATCCACATCCTAATGATTTTAATTCAACATCATAGTCTAACAAACCATAAAGCATAAATAGATGCAAATATAAAAAAAAGGGCATCCCACTGCATGAGGCTCCTGCTATCGTGGATTCTGGGGGGAGTCAGATGTATCCAGCTTTACTCTCACATGCGAAGAGGCAATTTTCATATTTCGAACTCTGTGATACCCGGGTCACAGCGGAGCAACCTTACCATTGCACCAAGGTCCACCCTCTATAAATGGAAGCAAATATGTTCAACTAAAATTAGCTTTAAGTTTTGGTTTCTCCCCTTAAAGATCCTTGAAAACCAGTCCTTGTCATAGAACCGGTACATACTTCATTGAAAGAACCTAATCTATCTTTGGTTACTGATGCAACCTAGATGAAGATAGGGCTGCTTGTGAAAATTTGCAGGAAAATGGATTGGATCTGATTTAGATATGGTAATTTCTATTGTATAAAATTAGCAAATAAAGTAAATATGAAGAAATAAAGGCGTAGAAATGGAGAGAATAAAGTAGCGTATGAGATAAGAAGGTAGAAAAGGTAGAGGGAAAACGGAGGGTCACCCTCCCCTTGCTTTTCTTCTTTCTTTCACTGAAACTTCAAGTTACTGTGCATGAAAATGATTACATTAGCTTATACATCGCCTGCTTTGGCAGCCTTTAATCTCCCAATTTGCAGCCTTATAGGACTCAATTAACTTCATATCCATGCAAATAAAAAACCTATGGTCCCAAGCCTTTTAGCACTAAAAGCTCTAATATTATAACATGGAAGCCTTTGATAAACACATAAGAACATGAATGTCATCTGCATCTCCACTCCTAACACCTCTATTGCTACTCCTACTTTCGACAAACACAACCCACTTAGTTTAGTTCTTCTTCCAAAATAGAGAAACAATAGAGGTGCACTAACTGAGTGAAAGTGTCATTATTGAGTTACATAAATAGTCGGAAAAAAATCTAATGGAGGATCATGGCCATTTATAGCTTTCTCACATGCATTGCATTACCAAGATCTAGTAAGCAATATGAACCATGAAGCAGCCACCAGCCAAAAATCTGCTAAAGTTTCTAAATAAATTCAGACGAAGATTTAGCTAACAAAGAGGAGACTTGGGGCCTAAATAAGGGCCAGTTCTGCCTCTTTGAACCACCTTTACTGGGAGCAGCAAGAGTGAACCCTGGGTTTTATTTGGGCTGGACCTTTGTGGCTCTAACCACACAAGTCAGCTTTATGAATCATGTGACTAGGAGACAAAGAGGCCAGCATTGTGTTTTATTTAGGGATGATTTTATATTGTTCCAAGCTCAATTATGAGGCTGGCCTTATTGAGAACTTCGGACAAGCGCAGTCCTGATCCAACCCATTTGGATCTCCTAATAGTTCATGCATACAATATATATATATACATATATTTTCCGAGGATCAAATTTGTCTCCTACTTGAGAAAAGTTAAATATGAGAAGCATAACCATGATTCACTCCAAATGATTTAATCTTCTTCAATACCAACCATCTCATCATCATTACAATGTATTCATGTTTTTTGCAAGTTTAACGCTCTTTTTCAACAGGCTATCAAGAAGATGTGAACCCACCTCATCAAAAAAACAATGGTGATTATAGGAATATTGTTTCAGTTTTGCGCCTTATACTGTTTCAGTTTTGCATTTGCTTTTAGTTTGCGCCTAAGACATAAATGTTAACATTGTATTCCTTATACTATCTAGACTTGCCAAACTTACATAAATAATCGAGGTTTACTTCCAGATTGCATAAATCTAGCCAATGTTAGGATCAACCCATTTTTTGAAGCATCTCACAAATCTAGCCCATGTTTAAAAGTCAACATTATGTTGAACAATAATAAAAAGTAGTTAAATGTTGGTAACTTTGTCACAATTGAGAAGGGTCATGTGAATGTGGATTGCAGAGTTTCGAGGCTTCAGTATATATGGTCCATAATCCATATGCAGTCTCCCTTAGAGAGTCAATGAAAGTACTCATTATATATGTTTTGCAATTATTGACAAAAAAAAAACGAAAAATGCATGTCCAAATTATCCGGCAAGTTGGGCTATGGCACCAAAATATTTGTGACTCCTAGAGACATCATCACGCATGTTCATGCAATTTGTTATCTAAATTGCTTCTCCTCGAGTTGTAAAATGAATATAGACAGACTTGCAAAATGTATGTAAACAATTATAAAAGATGTATCATTATGACCCAATAACATCAATACCTACTTCTAGATTATTGTAGGAGATAATCTATCTTGTCCATTATCATATGCGGACTCATACTACCTTTGATTTGCTAAGTCCATTCAGAACTAAGAAATCGTAATAAACAGATCATGGTTAAGTACACATGCTGTAGGATTTCCACTTTGGCCATGCATTCATGCTGCATTCAACTGCTTGCAAGAAATGATGTCTTATTGCAAGACGCATGAGCATATATTTGAACAATGCAAGAATACTTAGAATTAAGACACTGAAAAATAAAGAGTTCATCCTACGCCATGTTTATTCAATAAATAATGGTCTTAGACAAACTAAATCTTAATATGTCTTTGACTATGACAACCAAGGTTCGCCGTTTCGGTACCGGACCCCGTATCGGTGCCACACTAGCACAGTGTCGGTACGGTACGGTCTAGAATTTTTTTTTGCATACCAAATGTCGGTACGCTATCCGTACCGGATACCGGTACGATACGGTATGCTCTATACCATCCGGTTCAAGCCAGTACGGCGTACCTTGATGACAACCATTTGCAAGTCTTGCCAAGTATTGGTTTTAAACAGTCATAATGAATATCATATATGTCTGTGTATATACTTGACTAATTGAAAACATACATGTATATGTGCATTAATGCAAAAGCATTTGGATCAAAAAGGATAGTTTTCAGTAACATTAATTGAAAAATGCAACTTCAAACAGCTTCAATAACAAATTGCTGACCTTGGGTGCACCAATCCCATCTTGTCTAGCTTCAATAACATTGCCATGGGAATCTATCCGTGTCTTAACAATATCATGCCCCTACAAAATCCAAAGCAAGAAAAGAAATCTATTAAAAGATCAGTCGAGAAGAGTCCCGAAACAATATAGCTTATTGCCAGAAGGTATGCTCAGTTTGACAGACTCCTCCAACAAAGAGAATGAGTCTAACAGTAATACATACTACATCAAGGTGCTCTTCTCCACTGATATCCATGGCATCAAGGCTGAGCATAGAACATGGAAGGGCAGGGAAGGTGACATCAAACTGCACTTTCAATGATGAAACATGAATTAAATGTGAGAGAAGCCTTCAAATTTCAAAACAAATGATTTATGTGGACTTCAAAAGAAATAGAAGTTAAAATTATGCCCTGCTTTTTCTAACAAATGGATATATAGCAGTCAAGTTCCTTATCAAATGACATGCTTTATACCACAAGATTTGTAAACTAGTCATAAACTCTCGGCGGTTAAGTTACTACAAAGCCAATGAATAAAAATATCTTAGAAAAGGGGAGGAAAAATAAGTTATTGTTTCCAAATGTTGAGTTAAACTCATAAAAAGGAACAAGCTTTGTATATGAAGCTCTGACAAAAAAGTCTTCCATGATACAAAGTGGTATTACATTGATACGAAGTCTTGCTCCTCTTGAAGTATCCACCACAAGCTTTGTTTCTGTAACGGCATGAAGATACAATCCTGCAACCAGAAGTAAAATAAGCATAATAAATAAAATACAAGTTAAAGTAGGAAAGCAAAATATTAGATAAGGGGAGAAAGAGCATGGCTGGAAGATCTATTAAGGGACAGGTTTTAGTGAGAACCAGATAGCTTGAGACTTTTTTGGGGTAAATCAGAAGTATTACAGGCTGCAATTACAAAGACTTCCAATATGATTAGATACAAAAGACTTAATGACTCAGCAGGAGCAACAGCAGGAGAGGTCCAAAGGCGATAGCCTGACTGATTGGCAAGCCAGATAACTATTTAAAAAAATACAGTTAAGTACATAATACAAAATGAATCACGTGGAAATTCCTAAATGAGAGGGGAGAAAACCGAGGGAGCGCTCTGCTCGTGTCAATTAACTATTTGACAAACTAATTGTGTAGAAACAATGCCTTAATTAGCATTACCGTAGCATGATATGCTGTTGAAGTAAGACCTATCAGAGACATAAACTGAAAATCATGTCTAACATTAGAGATTATGTAACTTGCACTCATTAAATTTTGTAAAATTAGAGCTTCTTTTTCAAAATAAACTATTTAACAAAAAATGTTGATATCTCTTTATTCCTCTTCCTTGCACTTTTCAATACTTGGTAATCTGTTCAAAAGAAATGAGACAACTATGCTGAAAAAACAAACTCGTCAACATTAATCGTAGATTGACTAAGTTTGAAAAACTTTACAGAAAAAATGATCTAAGAATTTCAAAAAAAAAAAAATTGACACTCCACTCCTGTCAGTCTCATCATCAATACATTATAAATCACAATATACACAATGCCTCAAAACTATTTAGAGTCAATTGGCAGGCCCTTGGTTTAGGGAAATCACAGTAAAAACCTCATGAGCCTTTTCAAAAGTAGTCAAAACAATTGTTACCACTCCCTAGTTGCCAGCTACATGCAAGTAAAACATTTTGTAACCCTTCAAATTCATTACACCAATGTTATAATTCTCATTGAGAACAAGCCTTCCACACCTCTAACACACTGGTGCATTTAAGGTGCATCACTTAGAGTTGGCCTGAGAGCTAAATCCAGAAGAATGTGCTGTGGGATAGGTGATCTAGAAACCAACAAAAAAAAGGCGGCCATGGTGAAGGCCACCTATGGGATAGGCTTCGACTTGTAAAAGAGCCTGGAACACAAGTCAGGCTCCAAATCGGACATTTGAACTAAATGCAGCCCAAGCCAAACAAATTGGCAGAGCTAGCCCCCAACTTGAAGCTCAAAATAAATATGTATATACATATATACACACACTATACACATAATATACACCAAGGATTATTGTACCGGAACCGAGGCCCGGACCGGTTGTCCGGGGTATGGGTCGGTATGCCCCTGTGCTGAGCCCGTACCGACACAGTAGAGGCGGCAGAAGAGAGGGAGAATGGGAGAGAGGAAAAGAGAGAGAGGAAAACAGTACAGGGTGGGCCCTCGTGCCACCCTCCCTCTCTCTCCCTCCCCTGCTCTCTCTTTTTCTCTCTTTCCTTCTCCTTCCTCTCGATCCCAGTTTCTCATTTTGGTTGCCAGAACTGTCCTGATCCGCCGCCAGTACAGCTCGATATACCCCGAATCAGGTGGTTCGTAACGGTTCCACCGACCATGATATATACAACATTTTTTACTTATGCAATTATTATAAATATTTCTTTCTCTCTTAAAGTCCCTGATTGTAGCCCACCCCGTAGAGCCACAGCCCTCATCTCCAGCTCCCCCACCCTTGTTCAATTGCCAGCCACCTCCTCTTCATGACCAGCTACCTCAAAACCCAACCTCAACCACCCTAGTTACCTCCATCTATCTTTTCTCCATCCCTACCCTTACTCTCGCCTCTCTATCTTCTTTATCCCCAGAACAACTCGTGCATCCCAATGCTCAAACATCCACCTCCATTTCCATCCCCAATTCCAACCATTTAGTCAGACTAAACCCTATCCTCACCCATCCCTATCTGCCTCCATTCCCCTTTGCCTTTACCCAACCCCTCTAACCACCAACATCATCAGCCCTTCCTTCACACCTTTCCCACACTCGATCTCCTCTCCTCCATTTGACCACTAGCCCCAAGCCAGGCTTAGGCTTAGGCCTTGTCGTTTTGGGCTTGGACCTGACCTTAGCCTCTTAGTTCAAGCCTAAACTAGGCCAAGGTTGCCCTCAAGTCTACAACTATTTTATGTTGGAGCTAAGGTTGAGACGACCCGATGTAAGACTAGCTAGTTGTCAGCTCTAAGATAGGAAGTAATCACATAGAAAATATTCGTAACAGGGTAGCCAAAATATGGGCCGCTGAGGAATTTGAATTAAGAGCATTTTAGTATGTTTTGGTCCTGGTCAAAACCTAAGCCTCCACCTCTAGTACCCAGAAATTTTAGGTGTACCAATCTTGATCCTAATATTTTTTCCTCAAACCTAACATATGCATTCTGCAACTAGCAAACTGAGATATGATCAAAGGTATGAAAGCAGCAACATATTTTATGATCAATCTCCCAAGTCTCCAATAAGCCACCCTAGACAAATAGGTAGATACACGCTCAATATCCTCAATGAAAGGCAAATAAACACTAGCTCTATCAACTACTCCATGCCAATAGGATTGACATCAGCTTATTCATAAGAGTTATAAAAGTGCCCAATTTGTTTGCAGATTGAGCATTTCAACTCATTCCTGCACTAAGATTTATAATTCCCAACGAGTTAAAGCAACGACGAACCAGAAACCCAATAGATTTACTCCAAGCAGGGGATGGTGTATTAGATGTAGGTGTTTTCTGAGTTATGAGTTAAAACCCTGTCCTCTAGCATTGAAAAAATCTGATATGCGTTCAGATTCAAAGAGTTCTTCTCAACTCCCTCTCTAGAGATAGTAACACCATCATTAGTGGAGTGATTCGGATATCCTCTGTTCACTTCTCAAGGATGACCATACTTGAGAACTTCCCCATAGGACAGAGCAAAGCCACCAATACCAGGCTCGGCAGAGGAGTAATTCAAAGGAGGGTTAGGTTTAGGAAAAAAATAACTGGAAAAAGTTTCGACCCATTATCAGAGGTTTACGTCGCCACCATTCCCTGGGGAATGGTTCCATCTTATCAGTCCTAAAGTTTATTTTAAATCTTGTAGGATGCTTGGTCTCCCACTTACCAAAAGGTCTCCAATACCTCCATCGACACATCAATGATGTCTTCCCATTAACCGATATGTAGTAACTCCACCAACCATTCTTGTCTTGAATACGAAGTGCCAACCATCATCATCCACCTGCACCTTGGAATCAAGGCAGCACCACCAGAAAGAAGGAAAACCCTTTTCTACTTTGCTCTCTCTAGAGTTTCAGAAATCTCCCTCTAAACTCCCCCCATTCCTCTCGCTCTCCTCCTCCCTCAAACCCTCTATTCCCAACCCCAAGCTTCCCACCCCTCTGCTCAAAGGTAGCCAATCTACGGTATAATATCAAAGTAAGGAAAACCAAATATAGCTAGATAAGAAGAATGAGACCATTTCTTCCTTAATAAGTAGCATCTGATGCTTATACAATTCATTAGCTTATAAAGAATCAAATACCATTTAACATGTTATATGTAGAAAGACTCCAATAAGTCCAAAAGTTCTACATGTCATAGATTATTATTTACTTAGACTATTCATTTAAATTGAACCATATCCAATGACTATTTAATACTAAATACTCTATACTTTTAAAAGAAAAGAAAAGAAAAGAAAAAACTCCAAACGACCACTATTTCCTAATTATCATGGTCTGAAGTTTTGATAAACAAAACTAAACACTTTGACTTCAAATGGGACCAATTTGAAACTCTGGTCAATTTCAGTTTCTAGACAAAATTTACCTATAGGGACAAATTATACTATGTACATCCAACAAAACTCTTTCATCATTCAGCAACTTACGGTAACTACCTCCGCAAGTCTACATTAATTTTACAAATTCTTGAAGATTTGAATGCATCATGAATTGGGTTCAAACGAATTTCAAAAAAAAAAAGGCCATAGGCACAACAAATCTAAAGCTTAAACAATTTAAATTTGCATCAAATTAAACTCTAACATGATGTGATATATGTTTTTTTTGACTATTTTATTCATAAGAATATGTTTATGATTATTTAAGTGCGATGCTAGTGGAAGAATCCACTCAAAGGTCCCAAACAATATAAGAAACCATTAGTTGATGTCCAAGATATTTTTGACTGTTTTATTTTTCATATTTATTTATATTAATTCTTTTATACTTTTCTGGCTGAAACTACAATAGCCAGAGAACCAAAACTCATTTGGCTGGCCAAAACCAAAATGAGTTTTCAAACCACACTAATTATCTTCATGATCCATTTAAGAATCAGCTACAAGAAAAAAAGGAATTTTGAACATAGTTGTACTCTATAGGCCTTAATATACCCCATCAGTATATTTATAATATAAAAAAAAACCTTCCCTTGCAGGAAAAAAAACTGTAGGCTTAAGAATTAGCTGATTAGTTCCAAACAATCACAACCCACTAGGCTGACTTCTCAGGACAATTAGCTGGAGCAAAACTCATTTTTTTCAACCATTTGAAAAGGGCATAGTTTCCAAATCAAAGGTACACACTGTGATGAGAACATGCCAGCTTATCGAGCTGATAAAGTTCTTGGACGTTGGACTAAGTGACCTGGCATTGATTCCTACCTTATCCAGAGTTTGGGGCCGTTAGGGGCATTTGAGGGAGGACAACCCCCATTTTTGTAGCTCACTGGCTAAGAGGGCTATCGTCATCCTGTAGCTCACTAGAGAAGAAGAAGAAGAGAAGAGGAAGAAGAAGAAGAACTGTGATGGCCTCAATGATAAACATATCATACTCCATAAACAAATCATATTTCTATCAACTGTAGTTGATTCAATGGTTAGGACAATATTCAACTCAAATGTCTGGATTTATGAATTTGATAGCATGAGGGACCGAAAATAAAGTGTTCGATCTAAGGTTTTTTATTTTTTTCCCTTCATACCATTTCTTCCAACAATATATGTATGAGAAATAGCTTCTATGGCTGACCATTGTGACACAAAACCAAATTAATAGGTTCTTGCTGCATCTTTGTCGCCCTCTTGGGCCTCTATCATAGCTCCGTAACAAGGCTCATATTTATAATACAAACAAAAACAAAAATACGTATATTCCGATTTTAATGAGTTTCTAGTAGTTCTTGAACCAGCAAGCGGCAACTGCCAGAGAGATCTGACCTCATACGCATACAGATGACAAGTACCCGCTATAAGGTTGTTACGATGACATCACGATTTTATGTTCCAAAAATCAAAGGTTACAACAAGAAGTTATCGGAAAGTAACCGCACACCAATACAGGAACAGCCAAAGACACCCCATAAATTTTCTTTCCACAACAAAAAGCAAAACCCTAATACTAAAAATAGGCGGAAAACCAAGCATGAAAGCCAAATCCCAACAGCGCTTATCTAACAAATCCATTATATCAAGCAAATATCATACAGCATCGACGAATAAAAGGAAAACATAATAATTATCGAGTCTTTCCACTTACTGAGTTCGGAGATGAAGAGGAGGAACATGACGATGGAGGACATAATGGTGATGATGCCGCCGGAGAGCGTCCGGCTGTAGAAATCCTCATCGATCTTAGGGTAGGCATCCAGGTTCCGCAGCTTCCCGAAGAAACCCTCCATTGGAAGAAGCCCGTGAAGAGAAGACGAATCTAGGATAGAGATAGATCCAAATAGAGAAAGAAAAACCCTCTATTTCCCCTTCTTCCTCTCCTCTTCTCAAAACTACCCTTTTTTTTCCCCCATGGAGGGTTTTCGGGCTCCCTGGGCTTTCCTGTTCTTTTGTGGTTTATATATATATATATATATATATATATTCCTTGCGTTGTTTGGGTTTGACTTGCACGATGTCACGGTGGTAATGAATTGAGATTTGCACACCTTATTTCTTTGTCTGGTTTTGGTCGTTTGGGTGGATCACGGACCAATCCAATTTGACGTTGACACTATGTCTTAAAATCTAGAGGGGTAAATGGGTTACATATCCAATCCCCGTGTCGCCTGATTTGGACTTGACCATGAACAAATTTGATCCCCAAGGGTCGAGACCAAAAGACTAGTCCCAAGTTAAGCGTCAAAACTCCAAGTTGAATATGCAAGTAAGCCCCATTTGGAAGAGCATTTGAAGGGTCAAAAAGTACTTTCTGAGCTCAAAAGTATTTTTGGATGAAAAATGATATTTAGTAAAAATTTTAGAAAGCTGTTTTAGCTTTATTAGAAAACTAAAAATAATTTTTTGAAAGAAGCTCCATTTTGAATCTTTCCAAAAAAGCTATTTTGAGCTTTATCGGAAAGCTGTTCTTTTGACCAAAATATTCATAATAAAATATAACAATTACATACTTTGTCCCTTTATAAACCTAAAAAGCTATTGGAGTTCTAACAAAGAACCCTGGCCGTGAATCAAACTCACTTCTGTGCAAGAAAAGATATTCTTGTTTTCTATTATTGTATTATACTATAAATATAATACTATATTATATTAAATCATAATACATTAATATATTATATTAAATAATTTAATATTATATTATATTATGAAAAATTAATGTACGCTAATAATTACAATATTTTATACCTTTATTATTATATTATACTATAAATATAACATTATATTACATTGATATGTTATGTTAATAATTTAATATTATATTAAATTATTATGCTATAGTATACAATGTTATATTACTATATTAGAACAATATTATATTACATTATAGTAATATTATACTCTATTTATGTATTAATATATGTTATATTTTATTATGCTTTGTTGTATAATACTATGCAATGTCCTTTATGGTAATTTTATCATACAAAAGTACTTTTTCAGTTTGTTTACCACATACATGTTAAAATGCCACAGCATTTTAGAAATGTAGTTACCAAATATCAAACAGCTTTTTATAAAAACTCTACTTCAGAAAGCTCTACTTCCAACAGCTCTACTTTCAAAAGTTGTACTGCCCACAGCTTTCCCAAACCGGCCTAAGGCCCTGTTTAGGGGAGCTTTTGGAGGGCCAAAAAGCACTTTCTGGCCCTCCAAAAGTACTTTTAGATAAAAAATGGTATTTGGTAAAATTTCCAAAAAGCTGTTTCAGCTTTTGCGGGAAGCTGAAAACAGCTTTTTGGAGAAAGCTCCAATTTGGAGCTTTCCGAAAATGCTGTTTTCAGCTTTGTCGGAAAGCAATTTTTTTGACCAAAATATCCCCAACTAAATTTTTTTTCCTCCCAAATAACTCCATTCCCAAGCCTCATCCTCTTCCACCCATCCCCCTCCCTCCCCCTCTTCAATGCCAAAGTAATCCCTCCTCTCCCTCTCCCCCGCTGTTGCCCCCGACGCCCTCCCCCTCTTCTCCCTCCTCCTCTGCCACTCCCTCTCCCCCACCGCCGCCCTCAAAGCCGTCGGCGAGGTAGAAGGAGGACGTGGATCCGGCTGCGGGAGAGGAGAGGCGGGGGAGCTAGAGGCGGCGATTGTCGAGATTAGGGACCTAAAATCGACGGCGGGGGGCAGAGGGGTCCTCGTCGATCTGTAGGCGGAGGACGCTGCCCGAGAAGACGGATAGACGGAGGAGGGGGGGCAGGGGTGATCGCGGTCGGACTCGGGTTGTCGCCAGCGGTAGCCTAGCAGAGGGGCTGGGATGGGAGGAGGCGGGCGGAGGGGCTGGGATGGGAGGGGAGCGGCCGCAGGCTCGGTTGCGGGCATCCCACGACGTCGACGGCCTCGGCCGGCTTGTCCTGGCGTGTGTCCCCTCCACGAGAAGGGGAGGGCCGACTGCCGCAGGCGTTGCCGGCCTCGGGCCAGCCCCTCCCGAGAAGAGAAGAAGAGGGGAAAGGGAGAAGAAGTCGGGAGAAGAGAAGAAGAGGAGAAGAAAAGAAAAGTTCGGGAAGAAGAGAAAAAAAGAAAAGAAAAAAAAAGAAAAAGAAAAGAAAAGAAAGAGAAAGAAAAGAAAAGAATAATTTGAGAAATGGTTTAAAAAATCTGAAAGCATATCCTTCCTAGATTTCAAGGAATATTATTTCCAACAAAGATGATCGTTCCATCAGTACACCATAACTTGTACCAGAGTTGCCAAATTTAAGAATTTCCAGCTATAGTTTTTAAATATCGATAGTATTTGAACACACAAAAAATAACTGCAGTTTTCAACACCATGCAAGTGAAATTCACACTCCGAATGATTTTGCTTTTTATGTTGTATTATAAAAAATTAATTTATGCTAATAATTATAATATTTTATACTTTTATTATTATATTACACTATAAATTTAATATTATATTACATTATATCATAATACATTAATATATTATGTTAAATAATTTAATACTACGTTATATTATGAAAAATTAATTTATGCTAATAATTATAATATTTTATATCTTTATTATTGTATTGTACTATAAATATAATATTATATTACATTATATAATAATATATTGATATGTTATGTTAAATAATTTAATATTATATTAAATTATTATCCTACAGTATACAATGTTATAGTACTATATTATAATAATATTATATTATATTACAATAATGTTATACTATATTATATATTTATGTATTAATACATATTATATTTTATTATGCTCTATTGTATAATACTATATAATATCCTTTATAGTCATTTTGTTATACAAAAGTATTTTTTCAGTTTGTTTACCAAACACATATTAAAGTGCCACAATACTTTAAAAATGTAGTTACCAAACAGCAAAAAACTTTTTATAAAAGTTCTACTTCCAACAGCTCTACTGCCAACAGTTCCCCCAAACAGGGCTTAAGTGGTACAAAGATTAGGGTTAGCCCCTTAGTTCTAGAAGTAAGTGGGAAGAAGATTCGACCTTGAGCAATGATAAAATGTAAATGGGTTGATTTTGGTCCAATTTATGTGCCAAGTGAGTTTGTTTGGGTTGGATTTTCATTGAGTCACACCGTACAACTTGCACGCTTGCTTGCCTATTAAATTTACAACTAACCCAAAAAAATCCATTGGTATCCTATGTTGAGATGTGAACATTCATCATGGCTAGGAATTTTGCAAATTTAAATCCACAGTAGTTAAGAAGAATAAGTTCAAAAATTATGTCTATATTTTTAAACTTAAGGCCCTATTTAAGTAGGCCTTGCAGGATTTGTCAGCATTTATTGACTCATTTTTGATCTAGAATGCATCTAAAATTAATCCAATCAAGCCCGAACCAAAATTATTTAGATCATACTTGAATTCAAAAACATGACAGGTTTTAAATATGAATTGAATTCGGATAACAAAATTTCTGACCTATGTCGATCCCAAACTAGTATAATATACTTTTTTCCTCTTTAAATATAATAAATTAGTTTTCTTTTTGTCATATAGTTAGTCAATAATGTGTGTTGTTAGTTATACATGGTTGTCACCGGACCTTATATAGAACATATTTTTTATACAACCTACATTGCGCATACAATTATTTTATTATATAGTATATATTATAATTTGTGTTAGGATTATTGTTGATCCAATTTAACATTAAAAATCCGATGGATTGATATAAATTTAATATCTTACTCAATTCGACCCAAGGTTTGGGTTTTATTTTTTTTGAACTAATTCAAGTATGAGTTTGTTTTGTTTTGAACTAATATCCCCCCCCCCCCCCCCCCCCCCCCCCCCCCCCCCCCCCCCAAACACACACACACACACAACAAACACACGCACAAAACAGAAAAAAGGAAAAAAAACTAAAAGCTGGTTCAAATTGGATATGGTATAGCTAGACCTAGACATGGGTCCATCTAATTAAATCCAATCAAGTTGAATTTGATCGATCCAAATAAAGAAGTAGTTTTAGGATCCGAGTCAAGCCCCTTGGTTATACTCCTCACACAAATTAAGCTGTTGAGAAGTCCCAACCTTGAACAAAAAGAATGCACCAATTAAACATGGGTCTAATTCTTATCCCCCAAGCTAGTTTGAATGTTAACCGATTAAAAAGTTTGGACCCAAATCCAACTTGACCCACTTGCCATGCTACTACGGTTGACAGCATTGGTGGATATGGACGTTACGAAGTTGTAACGGACCTGCATAAGCTAAAACGCGAGTGATCCAAGAATAAAACCGGCCCAATCCACCAAGCAAGTGGGTTGGATATGGGCCTCCAAATTTGCATCTAGCCCAATCTTGGGACCATACCAAATTATTACCAAAAGCGAGGGCAAGGCTCATTAGGTTATAGTGCTGATTCAAAACATTACATGGCTTATAGGTTGGTCTTGAACTGGTCGAGGTTAACTAGACTTGCTTGCGTTTAAAGAGGTTCATTTTAGAGGATGGGGGAGGGGTAGGGCCGTGAATGGTTCAAAATTAAATCAGATCCATGTTGTATCCAAATCCGAACTCTATAAGAAAATATCAAGTTCAGATTTGAGTTTAGATATACTAAAATGAGTAAGGTCCAAAATTGCATCCAATATAATAATAGCATTCAAAATTCAGATTCGGATTTTTTTTATGCTCAATTTAGCACATGATTTTAGTGAGCCAACTAGCCATGAATTAACAATTTCCAAAACTAAAAGAGCTTTCCTTACAATAGTTTGTGGTAAACTACATTAAAAAAAAAAGCGCGATATGGAAAGTGAGTGATTGGTTTTGAAAAAATCTAATCATTTTTTAAATAGATTTAAATTTCTTTTTGTGTTTAGTTTGAGGATGAGACCTAAAAATTATTTTTCCATTCCCATGAAATCTATTTCTGGAAACCATCGAAAATGATTAATTTGATTCTTGTGTTTCGAAATGTACTGTTAATGTTGAGGGAATGAAGCAAATCTAGTAACATGAAAGATATCCAATATATTATTGATAAAATAATATCATTATCTAATATTTATCATATTACTAATCAAATATTATTAGTACCATTTAAAATAATATGATAATATAATTAATACATATTAATTGTATTCTATTATATTAATATTATATGATATTGTGATAATGGTTATGGTTATGCAAATCTTCTAGCATATAATAAAAACAATATTATATAAGAATGTCAGTAATATCATTAATTAATTTTGGTATCCGTATAATAATATCATTAATTATATTAATGTATGGGAAGATAAAACGGAGCAGATCGAGCATGAAGCTTCCATTTAGACCCCTATATAATGTTTTTTTAATGCAATAATAGGTTTTAGTATGAAAGCATGCAGCTGGATTAAGCATGGTGTTGGAAGGTGAAAAGGTTGCCAACTTGCCATGTACGCAGTTTTATGCAAACATGGTGACTTATTGACCCACTAGCCAAGATATCTAGATGCGTTACATTTCTCCACGGTAACAGTAATCATGACAAGTGTACCTAACTCGTGGTAATGGACTCACTTATATGTCCTGGTCTCATTCTGTATATTTAAAACTTGACTCACTTTTAATTAATACACTAAGGGGGCATTTGGTATGGGATGATCGTCCCAGAATCAAGGATGATGTGAGTAGAGATGATGAAATCATCGCGTTTGGTTGCACCATGGTGATCCTACGTGGTGGTGATCCTAAATCAGCTCCACTCCTCAAATCACCGCCCAACTCGGTGATGGGATACCCGTTCTTGAGGTCGGGAATTCAAGATCACCCCATGGCAGTGATCCTGGGTTAAAATTTAAAGACAAAAATACCCCTCATTTTAGTAGAAAAATTGATATATCAATATACCATCAATATATTATGTCAATATTATATATATATAATATTATGTTGATATTATATATTATATTAATGATATATATTATATTATAATATATTACTAATCATATTATTATTCTATTATTATTGAAGAATAATTTTAAATTATAGTCGCAATATATTATTATATTTTATATGATTAATAAATATATGATAAGGGCTACTAAAAGTAGAATATGTGACAAAATTATGGAGCTATTATAGGAATTAGTATATTGACTTACATTTTTTATTCATGAGAATTAAAAACACATAAAAATCCATCTAAAATATATTAGGGGTATTTGTGGTATTATGCGGTCGGTGATCTTAGATCCCCGTACCATACCAAATAAGTTACTCATGGATATCCGGGGATTTTTAATCACTAGACCATGGCCTACCAGACATATTGATCTTAGATAACTGGGGATCAAATCACCCCAGCATTCGGATTACTGAGGATTTTAGATCACTGTGGTGATCCTGTTGGGGTTACCAAACGCCTCCTAAGAATAAGGTTAATTATTAGTAGCACGTAGTTGGCATTCATGCATATAGTTAGACATATTAAAAATATAATATCAAAGAACCGAACATGCGTGTTATGTTCATTAATTTTGTTCTTGTTATGTATAATTTTATGGAAAGCAAACTTTAGAGGGCCAGAAACAACAACTTTTCCAACCAAAATACCTGCCAGTCATCGCCTAACTTTCCATACTTTGGACTAACCAAAAAGCTTGCTTGTTGACCTGAAGTTGAGGAAGAATTTGGGTTCTATATACTCACACACGTGAGGACCGAACTTTAGAAAGGTATATCATGCAAGCGTGGTGGCATATGACGAATCCACCCGTGTGAGAAGTCAATAGTCAATATAAAGGACTTCCCCCGAAATGAAGCCAGCACCATGCGAAAGAATACTTGGACCCTACTCTTTGGCATTGAGATTCTAAGCCTAAGCATTAAGCAACCAATATACTGCTTCTTTTTACTCTCTTATACAAGCCATGGCTAATGCCTTTAGCTGTTCACAAGGGCCTTTAGCTGCAGCTTCTCTCTCTCTCTCTCTCTCTCTCTCTCTCACACACACACACACACACACACACTGATATATATTCTCAACTGATTCTGGGAGTCACCAGAAGGTTCATGATTGATCGAACAGGAGGCTCACAATAATGACAAAGCTTTTCATGGGACAACTGCATGCCCATGGATTTATCTGACCGCAGAAGACCATTTCCTTTCCGACATAGAATATGGAATAAAGTGCAGCCAACCCTCGTGCTCTCATTCGTCGTTACGCTTCAAATCATGGCCTAAGATACCAACTAACGATGAGAAAAAAAGAAACGAAAAGAGACAGAAGCGTATAAAGGGCATGAAGATGAGGTTTGGTGTTTGAACAGACCAGTTGTTGGGTGGAAGACCCAGCATATATGTGTCACTCGTGGGGGTTGAATTCAATGCCAGGGAGAAGAGGAATCTTCGGAGAAATTTCATGATGGTTTCCGAGGCGGGAGGATATATAGATTATCACAAGGAGAAGTCATGGTGGAAAGATCTAAGATCACTTTGGCTGCCTTTCTTTAGGAATCCAATTGAGACTTAATTTCCACATCGATCCTATAGCTTCTGGCCTTGTGAATATTCCTATCTCAGCTTAAGTGCTTAGATAACCTACTTCCACAAAAAACTAGAAATGAAAAGAAAGAAGTTGAGAGTGATGTTTCAAGAATTTTTTTTCCATTTCAACTTTGTGTTTGAGATAAAATTTGTTGACTGCGTCTTCAGAGGCCACTTAGGGTAGAGCATCCCAAGTCATATAGTAACTTTTTAAGTGAGGATCTGGTGTCTAAGATTTCCTTTTTCAACCTTCTCATTCTGTAAATTATCTTCGCATCTTTCTCTGTAAGTAGTGTTTCTTTTTAACAAATTGGTGGTAATAGTATAATCCCATTACCTCCCCCCTCCCCCACAAACTTTTTGAGTGAGAAATGTGCTGTCGAATTGATTTTTGCAGATGACTTTGCATGCAGTTCAGCTATTTTTTGGTGCAAAGAGCTGCATTTGTGGTCTTTAATGGGGTTTCATTTTCTTAAAGAGATCCTTTCCATTTTGATTGGAATTATTGATTTCCTAGATCAGCGGATTGTTTAGTTTTTGTTGAAAGCACTTTGAGCAAGTAGACCTCTTCAGCCATTCAGTGCTTTCTTTACAAAAAAAAGGGTGGTGCTCTTTTCTTGAATCACTTGCTCCAATTACATTACATGTTGGAAGGCAAACAGAAAATAAAGCGAAATAGCAGAAAACCATTGGAAAAACATCATGTTAATTCACAACTCACAAATTAGAGCAAGTATCTAAGCTCACTTCCTTTTTTTTATTATTTTTTTTATTTTTAAGAAAACAATCTCATGCTTGTCTTAAGCAAATTGATACAATATCAAAAATGAAAATAAGCCCAAGATGAAAGCAAGAGAGATTCAAATTAATATGATCTCTTCAACAATATTTCATATATCTTCTTACCCCCCTCCCCATATATATATATATATATATATATATATATATATATATATATATATATATATATATCAATCATATATCCACAAATATTTCTAATGCTTGGGTGTATTTTTTTCTTTAGAATTTATACAACTCTCTCTCTCATTCATGTTCATCTAGTCCCTGATATGCAACGCAAGAGCTTTTTGTAGAATTGAAAGTGTCATTCTCCTACCCAACAAAAAGATTGTCAATCCAAGTAATGGATCATTCATGGAGATTCCACCTCGCTTTTCTCCCAAATGATATACCCCTTCACAAAGAGGTGTGACAACAAACGGCGGCAAGTCTTGGTAGCAATTAACATCTAGGAATGGTATCTATTAAATATGGACCACACCTCAAGAGAAATCTCTTAGACGACACTTTTAGAAAAGGGATATGCTACAAGTAAATTGACAACCCTTTTAAGAAAATTTAAAAAATTAAATAATCAAACAAAACAGCTAGCAGAAACAAAATTTACAGGAAGGGGGAATCACAAATTGAACTGAAAATAATAGATAAATAGCCAAGAAATTGATCGAAAATAATTTTTGTATATTTTCTCAAATATCTAACCATGACTTCTATTGTAATTCTTAAGAATCTCTTTATTTTTTTTTTCTTGAGAAGAAACAAGTCAAAGCACAAAGAAGTTCATGAGAGAATGAAGTAATATCCTTGCAAACTGAGATATCACATAGACATTTCACATAATTTTCTAACTTTAGAAAAATAAAATTAAACACTTTAGCTTAACAAGTTCCATAGAAAATGTCATACACCAATGATGATGGAGAAAAATTATTCAGATAAATTCATAGTTATTGCTCAAGGTCCGAATAATATTATTAACATATCTAATAATTTCATCATCAATAGTTTTAGATTCTACACTAAAAAGCATGAGAAGTCTAGAAGAATATGAAATGGAGGAGCTATGGTAGAAGCAAATGGAAAAACTTAGTATAGTACACTCACAAATATTTAAGAGTTGGATTATTATAAAAATTTAAGATAGTGTTATTCTGATGTGATTAGATGGATATGAACTCACCTAAGAATTTGAAGCAAGACATTTATAGGTACACATGCACTTGCCAATAGCTCAAGGTTAATATATATTAGTGTGTTATTGAAGGATGACTCATTTATATTATCATCTCAAGTTTGACAAAGTATTTTTTATACAAGAACCAAAAGATAAAGAATAGTTTCTTGTCATTAAGACGAAACCTAGAGACTTGTATAATATGCGAAAAAGGTTGGAAGTAGATCAGTATATGCTTTATAATATTATAGTGACTAATGAACTAAATGTTTCAATGAGTTGGCTTATAAGGATGGATGTTGAAGGAGAGAATAATATTTGATCTTATATGTTTAAGATGTATACATTGTATGAAATAATTTTTTATCATGTTCAATAAATAAATATTATTTTTATTGGTAATTCATTTATTATTATATTTAATATTGTATTAAGTGATATTTATTTTTATTTGTGCATATTAGTTATTATCATGGGTAGAGGGAAACAATTCAGGGATGTTGATTTCACAGCTGTTGGACTTGTTTAGAGTGGTGAATCATCAACTCAATAGATGGGATAGCCTCAGCAACCCCATACAAGGTCATCTAGACATTAGCCCCGACAGTCCCCCTCATGGCCTTATTAGAAGTCCCAGTAGCTCTGCTTGAACAAGTAGCTATAGGTAGGATCATTTTTTGCTCAGTAGCCCTATTTATATTTGGTAGCAGCCTAGCAACCCTATTTGTACCAATAGCCTGAGATAGGGCTTTTTACATAACAATTCTAGTAGATTCAATATCTTGGGGCAAGATTCTCTTCTACATAGCAGCCCTAGTCCTAGCAGGAGTCTCCTTCTGATTACCTATGCAAGGAGGTTATTATGCATCACTGGCAAATCCTTAGTAACTTAATCAAAATATTATATTTTAATTACAATTATGATTTAGATATTTTTTTCACTTGATTTCATTTTCTTTAAAGCATATTTAACACTTTTGGATGTAGTTTCCCTTTTTATGTATTTTTCCCAGATGAATGAGGGAGAGTTAGAATGAACGAAGACCTACATGTGCAAAGGATGCATGACAATTGAATGAGGAGAAGAGAACTGTAATTAGATGCAACCAAATGGGAAGACTAATTAAGAAGTCTAGAGGTATTCTAGCAATATTCTTAGGATTAGTTGTACAGAAGAGCCAATTGTGTCTACTCAACTATATTAGCTGTAGCGATATATTTTTCATTTTTATAAAATTGAGGTTTTTCGACTGGTACAGGTGAAGAATTGGATTTAATATTATATCTTAACTTGCTAATGATCATAAATATTTAATTAAACTAGCCAACTACTAAACCTATCATTCTTTACATTATTGTAAAGCATGTTTGTTCTCCCTCCAAAGAGTCATAATTGGATGTTAAAGTCAAACAATCACAAATGCAAAGAATTTAAAGATAAGTTGAAACAAAATTGCAAGAAAGTAGGTATGACAGAAAAAGGTTGCATGTAACTATCTACTCAGCGTATATCTTGATGTATACCCTCGGCAATATATTATTGATTTTGTGAGAGATGATAGGTTCTGTATAATATCCCAATGCTTTCTTTTTTATGCATTAATAATATAAATTGAACATATAGATAAGATATATTATATCATTTCCTTTATTTGGCAGTTATACTTAAAAATTGGGAAGCTGCACAAGCATCATAATTAGTTTCTCATATTTCAAGCTCCAAAAGTTATGCAATGCATAGGAATGAATTTGCAAGTTTCTTTGAAACTCTTTGGCTTCTTGAAAACTCTTTGTTAGGCTTGTTTGCTTCATATTAAACTCTTAGGCTTCTTATTAAAACTATGTATTATGTACCATGTACCATAATACTTATTAGCCTTATTGAAACTCTTAAGCTTCTTTACTTTATATTGAAACTCTTAGGTTTCTTATTGAAGCCAAAACTTATAGGTAGAGCCTCGCATACCTTAAGCTTCTTATTGAAGTTCAAAAATACTTGAGACATAGTAAAGTCAAGAGAATGGCATAGAAAGTTAAAAATGAGTCCAAATTGGAGCACTAGTTTTATTTTTTTTTCACCACTGGTATTAGAGCCTTCATTGCTCTTTATCTCATAAGTATTATGTATCATATATTATGCATCATAGAATATGTATTATGTATCACATATCATGTAATATGTATCATGCATCATATAATGTGTATCATGCACTATGTAATGTGTATCATGCACTATATATCATGTACATGCACCATGTATCACGTATCATGCATCATGCATCATGTATCATGTATCATGCACCATGTGTCATATATCACGCATCATGTATCATATATCATGTACTATTTTTTGTAGTTGAAGAACATTAATTGGAGGGAGCCTAGTGAGGTTGAGTTTTATATGATTACACATACACAGATATGGAAGCTTTGTTTGTAAAGAAATCCAAGAATTTATGTATGTATTGAGAATGAATCTGAGCATTTATTTATAGTTTCTTTTTTTTATCATTCATATATAACTTTTTTCTTAAATATAGAAGAGAGCTACGTCACTTATTGTTAAGCATATTGGTGAGGCATCATCACCTAAAGAAATCAATCATGTTGAAGTGGAAGTCTTCATCAAATTAATGGGATTGGAAAGATGTAGGCGAGTGAGACGTTATGAGGTTGGAGTCTTCCCACTCAATTGTCGGCAAGAATTTATATTAGAGGTATTTCTGGATAGAGTAGTACCACTGCAAAGATTTATAAATTGGAGGCAGAGATGGAAAACATAAAGCAGAGCTATGAGATAGAGATGTAAAACATGAGGTAGGTCTACGAAATCTAGTTGGTTGGCATGACATTTGAGATGAAAGGCATGAGGTATAGCTACCAAATGGAGATAATTTCCATGGGATCTCAGCTTGAGTAGATTGCGACTTTGTGCAGAAAGTTCCAAAAGTTCTAGAGATGATCATGATGATGATGCCACCGACTGCCTAAAGTTTGACTATCTTTTAGAGTTTTAGTATTATGTATATATTTATATTTTTGGAGTTTTGGCGGATATTTATGTTTGACATTATGTACATATTGGCCATTTTGATATATGATACAGATTTTGTCCAGATTTTTTTATAATTTTAATACATATATATATATATATATATATATATATATGCATATATAGATATGTGTGTGTATATGTGTATGTATATATGTATATATGTATATATGTATATGTAAATTTCAAAATATGAATACTTTGCGATGCTTTTCAAAAGCATCATTGATAGGTAACACTCAAAAGTGTCGGTCAAGAAAAAGATGATGCGACGACCAAGCATCAAAAATTTCATTTTCTATGCTTTAATAGCCCACACTTGTGCGACATTTTTGAAAGCGTCGGTGAAAAAAATTGCGACACAAATTTGCATTGGCAAATGATTTAAAGAACGCGGCCTTTGACCTCTTTTCCTATAGTGAGACACAAGTTGCAGCATATAATATCAGTTGAATTTATGTCGGGCTTCCTCTCTAGCTTCTCCTTTTAGGATTAGCAATAGGTCAAATCAAGTAAAATCGAATAAGCAAACCCTATACATAGCATGACATATGGGGTTTAACCATGTTTGACTTAATTAATTAACTAATTAGCTAACTGTTGGTACTTAACTTGTGTCCAACTCGACCAACAATAATTGAGCATCACTATATGAACCATATTAACCAGCCTATTGGACCCTATTTTGTACATCCAAAACCATAAAAGTTGCTTACCAGCTCCCTATCCCTTTATGGTCCACCTAGCACACCCAATCTACATGATGTAGCTCAGCTATATGGATGAAGCTTAGTTCTTCTTATAGTGAATGCCTTGAGGGTAATACTGATCAGTCTCCCAGTCTAGGTTAAAGAATTATGGGATTGGAGATTATTTAGAATGATATCGGTGGTCTATTTATTAGGTTTGCAGATATGCAACTAGTAAGTGATGTCTCATGACAGAAGTTTCATGATGCATGAAGGCTCATCAATCATATTGGTTTGAATCCAAAGACAAACGGTGGATTCAGGCTGTTTGATTTTGGTAAATATATTTTATTTATGAGATCTCCATATGGCTCCAAAGCTAATTAGCTATTCGGCAAGCTTGAAATAGTGTGAGGATCAATTCATACAAGCTTCATTTCAATGCGTCAAGAATACTACCCAACTAGCCAGTTGATTGGATAATCGAGCTATGCTTTAAGCTCATATCATGGCGCTTCATTTTTGTTTTATTTTTTTGCTGGAACGGGCATTTTATGCATTACAAGTATGAATATACTCAATAAAATCAAAAAACAATAGGTCACGGAGTGCCCTACACAACTCCCCCTCTCCGGCCCATAAGGTGCCTCTAGGGTGGCAGGCTACATAAGCAGCCACCCAGTCCGCGACCCCGTTGGCTTCTCTGAATACGTTTTGGTGACTTTAGGTATTAACACTATTTTGTCTTGTAAGTTCAGATTGTTAATTAATTAACTAGGGCAAATGTTTATGATCTTCCGATATAATTTTATCACATATTAGCCTATGGGCTATTCGACCAAAAGAAAGGGAAAAAACATGAATTAAGCTTAATATTATGTATGGAAGTGTAGACAAACTGCTTTAAAAAATTTAGCTTGGACGGCGAAAATATAGTTAATGATACATGTAACGCTACTCGTTAATTTTTTTGCTTCTCATCGAGGTATGGTAAAGCCATAACAACCAATAATGCATGCCGAAAGGTCATTGCTCCCAAATTGGCATCACCATATCCACCACAAACCGGCTATGATTTTGCCACTAGGCTGCCACATCCATCGATCCCCTCATCGCATGCGTTGATAAATGAAATATTAGCCTTCATGCCATGCCATATGTTATCTATCGGTTATTTATTGAGAGATAGATATGGACCTTTAGGGATCAAATCATTCCCCACTTTGATGCCACCTTATTGGATTTCTTTGTTGGATTTATCCCTTTCGGAAAGAGAGAGACGGAGAGATGCAAGTGTTTTTGGATCATGTGTTAAAGTTTTTGACATGATGAACCTTTTGGCTTGCCCAGTGGAACTCCACCTTGCCGACGTCCACTTGGGCTCCCATCCAACTATTTGTTCAGTTAGAAAAGGTTTCACCCTTCCTTTAACCCTATCAAACAATGATAAAAAGAGGATGCGAAGATAATAATAACAACAACAACAAAGGAGAGAACCCAAAAAAGAATGGCATATGCCTCCAAATGCCCGCACGCCCATAAGATAACAAAGGGGCCTGATGCAGCCAAAATCTGATTTGATGTAAGGGATATGATCTGGCTAGATAAGCCCTGACCACTTCGGATTATTTTTAGAGAGAGAGAAAGAGAGAGAGAGAGAGAGGAAACATGGGAAAGAAGCCTAGGGAATTGGTTCATGCTAGATTTTAGGTGGGGCCATGCCCCACAAAAGTTTGTTGAGATTAGAGGGGCCCATGGTGGGTCCAATGTACAAGCATGACAGTTGATCAGACATTCAATTTGGTAGGATGAAACCTTAAGCATCAACATATTGGCATATGATTTAGTTGAAACTTTGCTTTGGATATCTTTATGTTAATCCCACATACTTTCACTTTCCGCCTTCTCCTCTGGTTGTGAATATCTGGTAATTTACTTATTGTTGTTGCTGTATATATATTATATAAAATCTTCTTTAGATCATTTGTATGAAACTTTTCTCTACTTTATGTGTTTGTATGTTATCTTCTATTATGGTGCCTTTCGCAACCCCTGGCAAAGCCGGTCATAAAGGAAGGTATTTTAAATTCAAGTGCTGAGGAGGATTCGTGTTAGCCCAGCAAACTTTGGGTTTGATCAAGGTCTATCTCAGATCTATTGACCTTTGGTACTCTAATAAGTCAAATTAAGCCTAACTTAGATATAGTTTTGTTGGCGGTAATTGGGGGTGCAAATGGGTCGGGTTGGATCCGACTCAACCCGGTTCCTTATTCAGATCCTAATTTTGGACCCTGACCCAATCCAATAGAAGATCGGGTTGGGTCGAGTCCGGTCCACCGTTACAATTTTTGACCGAACGGGTCATTCGGGTCGGGACGGGTCCATGTATAACCTAGACCTATTATATAGACCCAACCTAAAAAATTTGGATTTGATTTAGAACCGGGTCGGATCCGATTTGGGTTAACTCATTTTATGGGTTGTGGCCTGCGGGTCCAAATAATTTTACAAATTAGGATCAAATTAGGTCATGGCGGGTCGTAGGATTAAAAATCCAAAATTACCTAAATTTCAAATATGTTGAGTCGGGTCTGAATTTAGTGAACCCAGACCCGAGCCAGAAAATGGAACAGTCTAATTATAAGACCTAACCCGGCCTCCACGAGTCCTCCAAAATAAATCGGATTGGGTCTAAACGGGTCGGATTGAATCGGATCATGGGTCAACTCAACCCATTTGTAGCCTTAGCCATAATTTATGTAGTAGAGTCGATAGGCCAGCTTAATTGGATTGGAGCAATAGAGACGACAAGCGTAATAGAGAACAATAAATGAGTTGGAAGTTCTCGAAATATATTTGATAACCACATTTTCTCAATATTCATCAATATTTTTGTAAAGTCCGATCGGTGGTTGACTGACAAATGCTTCTCAAACAAGCTGTTGATGCCATCCCTCAAATTAAAAACTTAGACATAGAGCCTTCTAATTACTTCAACTGTGAAAAGCAATGTACTTACATGTTTATGTGGTGGATCTTGATAAGCAATAAGCCCTAGGGTATTAATCTTTACATTTCAAGATCGATTTGAGAACCGATGTTAGTTGAGTATTGAGCTTTTTTCCCATTTTTTTTTTTTTTTTTTACAACAAACAACTTATAGTTGTACAATTTAAAAAGTAGACATGATGTTTAGAAAATCTTGTTCGTATATGGGTTTAAAAAAAAGGCTCCTTCCACTAATGAAACACTTGTCTAAGAGTAACAAACTCCTGTAATTGGACTCTTGAATCACTCCCACGTCACCTTCATGCCATGTTCACTTTAAATGATAGCAAATCAAAAACAAAAGTAAATTCCTAACTTTTCTCCTCAACTTGGCAACTTGCTATTGATATTGCCAAAATTTGATAGGGTGAATCAGGTATCTCAATTTTTGACACTAAGAATAAAATATTCCAATAATATATTACCAAATGATGCAAGCCGATTGATGCTCGTTTTTAGTGCTAAGTTTGCTGATGATAAGGGGGGAGAACCTTGGAAATATTATAAAAAAAGAATAAAAAAGAGGAGAGAAAAAGAGGTGCTTTAGGAGAGTATGAAGTTAGATTTTTTCCACTACTAGGCCTATCTCGGAGGAATTTTCGATCTCTACGATGGCCATGAAAAAAAAAATGGAGAAAATCTAAGAAAAGAGGTGGGAAGGAGAAGATGGAGATTTTTCTGCCTACTTTCACTGTTTTTATTTATTTATTCTTTTGGCTATGAGGTGTTTGAATGAATGACAGCACTAGAGGGTGATGGTGGGCCGGATGAGTCATGGTTGCAACGTGACGGCTGACGTGCGAACAAGGAAGGTGGGGCCAAGCATGCGTGGCGAGGCGACTCACGAGTCGGGGTATTCTGTTCTGAGGCCCCCACGCGGTCGACTGGTGGTCAAGTGGACTCTGTACCATTTCCTTTTTGACCAACGTTGAAGCCGGTCCACGCAGCTTCAAATGGGTCCCACATCATATGCTGAACTGGAGCTTTTGTTCATCTTTACTCTTTTAACAAGAATGTTGAAGTCAAAGAAAGATAAAACTTTGTGTTTCAAATTAATAGTCGGTGTAATCACATGATCCTATGGTTGTTGTAGGACTAGATATTAATACTTAGAGACCGGGTTTAGCAATTAACATGAAGGACCGCCGCCATGGCCGTCCAATTATACTCTGAGATACATGATCATGCACAATCACGTGCGATCATGCATCTGAAAGTGGCTCCAGGGCATGACCGGGTGGTTGCATGAAAGATCTTATATCGTTCCTAATATCTAATACTGTTATTTTTATTGATGCTTGTACAATGATAATAAGAATTGAGAATTACATGCGGAGTGAACTGATATTAAATTCTTTTATTTAGTAGAACAAGTTTACAGACGATAGACGTACAATGGAAGCCCTCTTCGAAATATTTGTAACTTCTCAAACCCTTAGGGCTCATTTGGTTCGTGCAAAAAGAAGGGGGAAAAGTGTTCAACGGAAAAGTAATGAGATGCCTCTTGTTTGGTTGGAGTTTTCAAAGGAAAGAAATGAGTAAGTTGTATTCTCATAGGAATATAATTCTCACATTTCATGGAAAAGTCTTTCCCATGAGAAACATGGAAAGTTACTTTCCCATGAGGCGGGAATCACTTCATCTTTATTTTTTCTAAAACGCCCCTTCAGCATTAAAGATGCATTGAAGATCTAATTTTTATTAAGGGTATAATAGAAATTACACATAACTTTCCCAGGAAAGTGGATGGTCAACCAAACATAAGTACTCTGAAAATCTGTCACTTTTCCATGTTTAACCAAATATGCCAAAAGTACATTCCCAAGCATCCTCTCCCTAGGAATCTTTTTCTTATGAATCATATTCCTACGAGGAAAAATGCTTTTCGCGGACCAAATGAGCCATTAAAGAAACTTGGATTTAGATTGTCTTCTCTAGTATAACCATAGAAGGCATTACTAGCTAATAAACTAGCACCTTCAGACTTATACGATTAACTTCATATTTAAGGAACTACAGGAAAGACATTTTTCTTTGTTTGATATGTGTACATGGCACATCAAGGAAAGGAAAGATCAATTTGTTTAGTGCATATAAATTGCGCATGGTGCATCTTTTTCTTATCCTATAAACACATTCTCATACGGTTTCATATTTGGTTATCACTTTCCAATAGACATGATGCTATATGCTAGCAGACAAAATAGTTTAACAATGATAACATAATAGTATTTAATAGGGTCAAAAATGCTTTCATGGTTATGATCCACCGTAGAAGAGTTAGTTGATTACCTTACAGGACTGTGTCCAGCATATGTGATGGGGTTCGAAAGGACCCCTTGGAAGTACTTGATGTGATGTCGGATGAGCCCATAAATAACTTTCATAAAGTGTCAATTTTGGACATCACTTTCCAATAATCATGATGCTATATACTACTAAACAAAATATTTTCAGTACAGTAGCAACACAAAAGAATTTAATGGGGGCCATGAACAAATTATGTTCATGATCCATCATGATGGTTTAGTTGATTGTGCATTAGATCCCTTGCATGTCTTTAGGGAAGGATCCTACTTTGGGGGGGGGGGGGGATATCTCCATGGTGCTTGAAGTACTTTTGATATCTCCATGTAAACATATTTATATTTAGCACTAAAAAAAAAGCACCCATGCTATGCTTAGGTTACTAGATGTGGTGTTGCTAAAATCTTTTATATATATATATACATATACATATATATATATATATATATATATACATATATATATACATATACATATATATATATATACATATATATATATATATACATATATATATATATAAGCGAGGAAAGAAAGACTCATGCTCGCTACAATTCTCTAGATTCGGATTTTTGAAAATATTGCGTCAAAGAATTTATCTTAAAGGGTTGTGCCTTTCATACAACATCATGGTTGGATAAAATTTCTCATTGGACATGAAGTTGAATACTAGTAGACAATACACTTTTACAATGACAGCACAAAAGCATCTAATTGGGTCCAAAATATTATATGTATCTATCATGATAGAATTAGTTGATTGGCTTATTGTATTGGATCCTTTAGATATGTCTGAAATTCAAAGAAGAATCCAATTTCAAAGGTAAATACAAAAGTTGGCAGATAATAACATTAAGTTTGTTCATTTGCGTGGTTGAATGAAACTTCTCCTGCACATTTAACTTTGTTTAATAAAAAGGGCCAAATACTTTAATAAGCCAATGTCGATAAATCCTTCATCTGGAGAAAATGCTATAGGTGCCTTACTCGAGAAATTTGACTTTGCTCTTTCTCTTCATCTTTGCCATTCCTTGTCTTTTTGTTTGTTAATTCTATCTTGATTGTGATCAAATTATTTTTAGACAATATTTGTTTTGTATGTAATTCCATGCATGCACTTAATTATTTCCTTTTTATAATCATGATATTCTTTTTTTCATGTTTGTTACCTAATTTCAGTTCTTCAAATAATAGGCACATTTAGATTAATTATAGGGGCAAAAGAGAATGAAATTTCATAAACCATCAACTAAACAATCAAGTAGATTGTCTCAATGAAACAAGAAATTTTTTACATGTAGATTCTTTGTCATGATTCACCAATTAGCACTGCAAAACTATTGTATTGCCATTAATTGATATTGCCGTTATACTTGAACAAATATTTATTTATTCAGATTTTTCTTGCAGTAAATGATGCCATATGTTTAACATCAATAAAGTATATTATGATATATTAATTTTAAAATAATTATCTTTGTCTATTTGATATTTACATTCATCTTCATTTGCATGATAGTACATGAACAATGATTTTAATTTCCATCAATAATCCATCAGCATGGTAGTTAAGTATCCATATTTAATTATACGATAATCATTATTAATTTATAAAATATAAAAATCATACCTTCATCAAAATTCATCTTTCTTATTATCTTTTACATTTCCCTCACTAGAGAAAATTAACCAATATAATGATGAGCAACCTATAGATTCATCTATATACCACGTCTTTCACCCGTCATTTGATATAAATGTCAACGTTCTAGCTATTAGAACTTAAATATCTTTCCTATCTTTTAAACATTCAAAGTGGCTATCTTGTGAAGGAGGTCATCCTATAATTTTTGTCATCAACAATATGCTATTATAGATTAAACTTGGAAAAAGAAAATTAGGATTGTATTAAGTCATATAAGATCTCACAATGGCTCAAATACAAGGAAAATCACAAACTCTTCATTCATTATGTGTAAATTTTTTAGATTTTCAAATTGTAACTCCAAGGCACAACTTATGGATTTGTTACCTTAATTCACCTTCCATTTATCGATCACTTGGATTAAGAAATGTCCATTCTACATGAGAAGATTGAGTTTATCTTTTGGACATGACATTTCTATGTGTGTATTTAGCTGCTGCTTGTATTGTTCTGTCTCCTTATGCATGAGTACACAACTTGTAAAAAAGAGTTGCATTCTAAAGCTAAAAAAAAAAGAAGAAGAGTTGCATGAAAGTGAGACCCATGTCCATGCAAATGGCGGAAAGGACAACAGATTGGGCACTTGCACGGAAATTTCCGTCTGTCTATTTAGTAGCCTCATCGCAATTTTGCTTACCATGTTAACAACTCCATCGTCAAATGGTCACCCACAATATCCTTTCTTTTCCACTGCGAACCAAAAGCTACCGACATTCTTCAAGGAGTGGACCGTTACAAGGAATATTTGGATTACCTCTATCCATCTTTCCTTTGAATATTCCGACGCATGCATGCATGCATGCATAGAAAGGTAGGATGCATGCAAGAACTGCATCAAGTAGCACTAGTCTTATACATTTACGGATTAGGTTTTGCTCAAGCAATTCTTTACATAAAGATTGTTTCGAAGTTATATAATTCTCGCAAAGTTATACGGTTACGATCACTATGATTTAGACTCATCATAAAGTTGACATGCATGGCAAACAAGGAATTTCAGATCTAGCATATAATTATTTCTTATTTTTATTTAGGTATATTGGTCTAGCATTTCTTTGCAAGCAAAAAAATCAAAGCAAACAACTATACTTGTATCATGCACCAAACATTATTCTTCTCTCTCTTTTTCTTTTCTTTTTTTAATGGGTGGCATCAAACACTTCAAACTCAAAATTCATTATGGAGTGATATGAGCCCCAGGGGGTGTGGTTCTTTTCCATTGACTTGAACCTTAATCTTGCCACGAAATACTATAGGTCCAAGTTAAAAAATAAAAAACCAAAACTGCTCTCCATCTTTACTCCTCAACTAATGGACAACCTAGCCCGTATCTAGCCTAATAAAATAAAAAGAGAAAGGACGAACCCCCATGACTCGGATGATTGCGAGCTATCGGGCATCATTCCGCGGTTGAGGTCGACCTCCACTTGATGGTTGCGACTGACCCGGAACCGGACCCGGGCCGCGACCGCGACCCTCCGCCCAAATGCGACATTCCGTGGGCCACACGCTATTTCCGCACCCAACGCCATCGGAAACCATGGACCCCGCGGGGCCCACGCCCACCACCATCCTTCAACGGCCGCGATCTACGACGCCCACCCGGACCGACCCACTTACCGGTCGCCACCGACCGCGGCCCACTTGGGACCCACCCGCGCCGCTACCCGTCCGAACCCGGTCCGTTTCAAGAATCCTTGCCTTAGCCCCACGAGAGAACCTACTCGCCCAATCACATATAGCCACGTCACCCCAATCCTCGCACAAGCGCCGCCCGTGCACAGGTGTCGCCCTCCTTTCGCCACCTGTCCCGTTACGAGGTGAATTCGTGCGGCGAAAAGTAGGACGGCCATGATGCTTAGGGACACCGGAAGAAGCCGCCACGACTTTTAAAGGCCAGGGCTCTCTAATCGAGCCCTAATCAACGGGGTAACGCTTGCCTTCTGCTCATCTGTTTAGGTTTTGACCACCCAAAGAAAATATAAAATTAAAAGTTGAACGAGTTTAATATGAAGGATTAGGTGAAAAGAACTTATAAATGTAGATACCTAGACATGTGAATGACTAAGGTGGCGACGAAGGATGTGAAAGATTAGGTGGAAAACAAATTATACATATGGATACTTAGACATGTGAATGACTAAGGTGGCGACCAAGGGTGACAGCCATATATTCTTAGAATCTAAAGCATTATTTCTTGACTGATGCTCTTCATGCATGCATGTTTTTCGAGGAGAATCCGTGCCTAAAAGCTTAAAGTCTAAACTCTAAAGTAGAAGACAAGATCAAACTTGGAGGCAACAAGCACGACCAGGAACATTTGTGAGTTATTGATCTGGCATTAGTTAATTGCATGCATTCTATTTTGATAGCTTGCTTCTTCCTCAAGCAACATTTTGGCACCATTTCACAAGCAGGTGTCAGAAGGTTAGCGTGTACATTAATGCATTGTACTACAATCATCGGAAACTATGACACTTGCATGCCCTGTTCCAATCGTCATGTTCTGTTGACTGTCGACAGTTAAAAACTAGCGGTTGACTATTAGCTTGTAGTTAGACCAGTGACAAGCTTTGTAGAGCATATACAAAAGTAAGTTTAAACAGCAGTATGACGTCGCTGCATACATCATCTCTAATTTACCGAGACGAATGGTTAAATTCAGACCCCTTGTTAACCATGGTTCTCTTCCTGTAGGTCAATGATCACTGACTTTTTATAACGAAAACCTTTTTTTAAAACGATTATTGTATGATCACCCACTCCAATAGTAACACATTAGTAATTAATGGCCTACAGCAATTCTTAATTTGCTCGCACACTCTCTTCGCTTGCTAAGAGTTTGAGATACCAAACCTTGGGAAACCATGTCATTTGACACGTTCCCCTCATGTTTATATAATGATGGCTAACATACCACAAGTCCACCACTAGAAATAAGTAGAAAGCCAAATCTAGTTTGATAGATGGCAGTGAAAGCAAGGGCCTCACATAGAGAAAATGGAGTAGATCATATATTATTATATAGCCTTTTTCCGTCACTGTGGCTTGTGGAGTTGGAAACCTCACAGGAGTTGCACAAAGCTGAGCAGTCCCGTATCCCCTCTCTTTACGTTAAAAGACAGCACTTGCACCAATCTCTAACGCTAGAAAGTAGGAAGCACCATGACTAGGAGTTGGTACTTAAGGGAGGCTTGTGGTGTTTGCTAAAGAGAGGGCAGTGGAAGGAGAGGAGAACGCCGGAAGCTGGGGAGGTCAGAACTGGTCAGAAGGACGTGTCAAGGACTTGGGTGATGGCTAGGGAACCCAAGGTCCAGAACTTTCAGACAGGTGGCTCCATTGAGGAGCTTTGGGGCCTCTAAAATTATATATATACATACGACATGCCAACTATTAAACAACTTATTAGAAACACAAGACAGCCAATAAAAAACAGAAGTTGAAAATCTGGTCATGGTCTTTGCGGACAACCCTTGGTGTAAAAATTTATATATTTCAGAAAAATCTAACATGTTACCATGACATGTTCTTGGTATATATATATATCACAAGGTTTTCTTCTTTATAAATAGCTTCATATAAATGATACATTAATTTATGCCAAGATGATGAGTGATCTTGATCTGAAAGAAACAAGATTAAAAAAAGATACATTTGTGCTTCAGTAATCGTGTTCTTAACAAGTAATAATTTGTTTGTTTATATGAAAAATAAGACACGTAAATATGCACTCCAAGTAAAAACATCTATATGGCTTTATCTTGTACTTTTCAACAAGGAATAAAAATGATATGTAGTGACTACCACAAATGAGTAATATCAACCGTCCAAACCACTGAGGTATGAGCATGCATGCATGTTGTGTAATCATGCATGGTTGGCCTTCAATATTCACTCACTGTGCAAGTTAGGTCACTTTGTTTTGAAGATAGAGCAATCAGGAAGTTAGAAAAATAAACTTACTTAGCAATAATAAACACACTCATGCACCATGACCTTTTCTGAGAGGAGCTCTCATATGACTTAATGCTGATCATCAAGTGACGTATGGGTTATTATGTGTTGCATTGCAATTGTAGAGTGTGATATGAGTCTCTCATTTTTGTAATATTGAATATTTGCATGAAAAAAAAAGCCTCGCATACTCACCTCTAAAGGTGTCAAAATCCTTAGCCTCTCACTGGACTTTTTTTTAATATATACATGGACTTTTTTTTTTACCACACGACGTCCATATTGGAACTTGTCAGTGGCAAAAATGTTAGTTTACATGTGCTTGATTTGAGATTGGCATGGGAGGGTCCTCAATATTGCTTTCATTTCAAGGCATGCAAATGCAATACAAATACAATACACCTGTTTCAGACTTTGTGTGGGAAGCATGACCACGACGTGCTTGTTCATTCATGGAATTTTGCTTTGTCCACCACAAGAAAAAAATAATATGCTTGACAAAACAAATCTTCACCAAAAAAAAATCAATTTCGTCATAAAAAGATTTTAGTAATGAAAATAAATTATCATGATGCTCGTAAAAAAAATGTCGCCAAACATATATAGTAACAATAGAAATATTCCGTCAACAAATATATATATCAATTATGATAAAAATATATTCATCACCCAATGATAAAGTATTTGGTGATGATAGTTTCCATCACAAGAAATTGACAATTTCGTCATGACATGATATATTTTTTGTCACCAAAAGATTAATCTATGGTGACGTAAACAAACTTATCATTAAAGAGATTCTATTTTGTGACAATCTTGTTCGTCACAAAAGCTAAAAGAATTTCATCAATAAAAATATTCTTTGTCATTAAAGATTAATCTACGATGACGTAAACAAATTTATCATGAAAAAGTTTATATTTTTATGACAATATTATTCATCACAAAAAGAAAGAAAATTTTGTGGCTAAAAGATTCGATAAATCTGAGAGTTGAAATTAGTTGGATTCAAGCAGATATTTTTGTATGTGATTGGATTCGGATACAGGTTTTGATATACGCTTGTAATTTAATAGAAGAGAAATCAAATCTAAGATCTCTTAGATTGTTGTATGCTACTCAGCCACTATAGCAATATTGACTTTCTGATATATAATTATAGTTTATTATACTTATCTAAACTTATTCACATTATAAAAATATGCTCATTTCAAATATACTATGGTAATCCGTAGTTTAACAATTAGTTATTTTTAGATAAAGTTTAATCTTCTTCCTTTTAACAAAAAAAATATTTAACTTTGTTTTATTCTTTATATCATTTCAAAAAAAATTATTTAAAATATTTTTAAATATCAATAACTCATATATTCTAATATTTGTATATATTTTTTAAAGCTCTTTAAAAATATACAATTCATGATTATTTTTATTCATATTGCAATTAAAAAGTAATAATGGTATTTAATATTGAAAACTTTTAATTTTGTAAATAGTTTAATTTTAATATATTTTTAATTCAAATTTAATCAGATCAGTGATCTAAATCTTACTTGAATGGACTCAATATAAGTTTAATATTTAAATCTTAAACTATTATCCAGTTACTACAATTTTTGGTACCATATTTGTGGTGACAAAATTTTTTCATTAAATAGTTTTTATTACCAACAAATTAGTAACATTAATTGAAAGACAAATCATGGTTTTCGTCAACAAAATTGTAATTATCGGTAATGTAATTTTATTATTACCAATAATAGTTATAAATAATTAATTTATATATTAATTGAATGATAATTATAGTAATATTTAGTGATATAATAGCTTTTATCAACAATTGTGCGAGTTGTTGGTGACAATATTTTTTGGTTGTGGTATAGTAAAAATCTTCATAAAAAAATTTCACAAAATTTTGCGAAATTCGCATCATACATGTGATGATGAAAATTTTCTATGAAAATAATTTCTTATACTAAAAATTACTAATGATAGTTTGGTGCCAAAACTTTACTATTATCACAAAATTTGCAATCATTAGTGATACTATTATTTTTGTCATGAATGGTCATCATTGCTAAGTTCTAAATTTTCAAAATAAAAGAAGAATAGATGTCAAGAAATTTAGATCACCAAAATTCATAAATTTTTGGTAATTGAAAGTATTTTTTCACAAACTTTGCAGATTCTTAGTGATGATAAACTTTATCATAATATAAGAGCAACTTGGTGCGTTAATATTTGATAACACTATTATTTTTATAATGAAAGCAATCATAGATTATTTAGTGACCTAAGATATTTCATCACAAAATTTACTAATTCTTAATAACGATAAATTTTGTCACAATATAGCTAAGATTATCAAAAAAAAATTTCCTCCATATGACAAAAACTTCCTCCATATGAATAGTGATATATATTTTTCCGACAAAATTAATTTTTGTCATTAAAAAATTACTAACTTTTATAGTATGACGCCGAAAGTTAATTTCTATCACCAAGTTATACTTTTCTTTCTTTTTTTTTGTCATCAAATTTTTTGTCAATATTAATCTTTTTTATTGTAGTAGTCGTTTGAAGCTTAGCAAGGTTTGAAGCCTTGTTGGATTCATTCATGCATTAACCCCTACATTATTGCTGACAGTCACTTACTTTTTTCTATGAGCTGCTTGAGTTTAATCAATCTCAACCTTGATAGTGATTTAAACCAGCAATTATCATATAATAACACTATAAAGTATGATCAAAATTCTGGGTTCATATATACAATTAGACAACCATTGACGTAGTTAAAAAAACAAGCATGGGTAACTTTTTTTAGTCCAACAAACAAATCTTATGAGATTGCTTAGGTATATGCTTATGCATCCATCTACACTCTAGAGGCTTCTTTAAGTCACGGTAGATCTATCAATTAAAAATTATGAAACACAAACTCTAGAGGTTTTGTGGTACATTTCGCATTGTCGGATTAGTCACGGTCGAACGACCTATCTTGTAGTAACATAACTCCATTTTACGTATAAAAAGCTAATCACCATATTCTAAACTTGCTCCCTTGTCCAGTATCCAAAGAGAACCCTTTAACACGAATCACAAGGTGAATCCAGGCTGGAAAACAGGTGAATCCAGTCTGTTGATTTAACAAGATGGATCCCACCTTTATCATTCAATATATGTTTTGGCTTGTGTGATCAAAGGTTTCACCTATAGAGACGGCCATGATTTAATAACTGGACCATTTAGTTATTTCAATAAAAAATAGTTGCACCCTAGTTATATGAAACAAGGTATTGAGAAAAAGTCCGCGGTTTTGTGTTTCCCGGGCTGGTTGGAGCTGCCTGTTTTCCAAGCTAACCAGGGGCGTCACGGCTCAAACAACCTCAAAAAAATCGAACAAAATAAATAAAAATATAAATAATTTTTTAATTCAATTTTATATTCATATCTTATGTAAAAATATAAATAACTTTTAGGAAATAGGATAATTTGGTTGGGAAGGGGGGAAGAAAGCTGGAATCCGTATCAAGCCGAATCGCGTGATTTAGTTTTTTTTTTTTTTTTTTTTTGGGGGGGGGGGGGGGGGAAATAATTACGACGAAAATAATTTAATAATTGCGACGAATCCGTGGGTGTTTACGTGGTTAACACGTGTGGTCCTAGCGACGAAGAAGACGGCGGATAGGGTGCATACATTGCCTAGAAACCACCGTGGGGCCCATGCGGTGGCCAAAGTGGGTGCGGCCTCTCCCGTGGGCCCCCGCACGAGTCCACAATCTTCGTCTCCTTCTGGGTTCCAAACCAGTATAAATCACTCCTCGACCGCTTCACTTCTCCCCCGCCAACTCCCCCGCACCGCTCTAAACCCCCCCCCCACCAAAACCGCTTGGCGAAACCTCCCCCTTCTCGACGTCCAAAACTCCAAATCGAGCGAAATATCGCGCCTTTTCCTTCTTTTTCTCTCCCGATTACGCCTCCCCTTCCGTTCGACATTAGAGGAGAGTCTCGAGCTTTGAGGGCTCGCCATGACGAAGCAGAATGTGGTGGTGCCGGAGGCCATGGCCATCTCGGTGGCTGCCGTGGCCAACTCGTCGCCGCTCTTCACCTATCCGCCGCCGCGAAGCGGCTTCGGCGCCGGCGTCGCCGGCGGGTTTGCTCTGAAGATCAATGCCTGGGTTGAGTCCATGAAGGCCTCCTCCCCCACCCACGCCAAGGCCGCCGCCGCCCTCGCCGCCGCCCCGTCCGTCGGCGCACAGGAAGAACATGCCACCTGGATTGTGAGTTCTCTTCTCCTTATTCCAGCCTGTTTTCTCTGTTTCTTTCAGCTTGTTTCGCTGTCTTTTGATCAAAGATTCGATCTTGATAGGTTCTAATCGTTGTCGATTTTTCTTTTGTTTTTTTTTTTTTGGTGTTCAGATGCGGCACCCTTCGGCTCTGAGCAAATTTGAACAGATCATCAGCGCCTCTAGAGAGAAGCAGATTGTGATGTTCTTGGACTACGATGGAACGCTCTCTCCCATCGTCGACGACCCCGACTCGGCTTTCATGTCCGAAGCGGTGAGTTGCCCCCCCCCACGCCCTGTTTTCCTCTGTTTCTGTGGTCCGATCCGTCAATCGATTCCATTCTATTGTTAAAGGTGGGATTTTGATTGTTGTTTGCTTGTGGGAATCAGATGAGAGATGCGGTGAGGAATCTCGCTCGGTACTTCCCCACGGCGATCGTCAGTGGGCGGTGCCGAGACAAGGTACATTCCCATTCCACCCACCATCCAAAGACTGGGCCTTTTCTTCTATCTTCCTCGTTTTCTAACTTGCTTCCTTCGTGATTTGCTTGGTTCTTAGGTGTATAAGTTCGTGAAGCTGGCAGAGTTATACTACGCTGGTAGCCATGGCATGGACATCAAAGGCCCGGCCAGAGGACCCAGATACAGGAAAGCTAAGGTTGGCACTCCACTTCCTTCACAAACTCAGAAATACCAAGTCCATTACATCCCTTTCTCAGAGTTTTTCTCATAATCTTATCTATTTCTCTATCACTTGTGTGGTTCAGGCCAAGTCAGTTCTCTTTCAACCAGCTAGTGACTTCCTCCCCATGATAACTGAGGTTGGTTCCTCTTCTTTTTGGTCTCAGTAGCAAGCCTAGCCCGGAATAGCGGCAGTCCGGAATAGTATCTTTGGATGAAAGGATCTTTATGTATTATTATCTCTTTTAGGTTTATAATGTCCTGTTCGAGAAAACCAAATCCACCCCTGGTGCCAAGGTGGAGAACAACAAGTTCTGTGTGTCCGTCCACTACAGATGTGTAGATGAAAAGGTTAGAAGCCATTAAATATCCGAGCCCCCACTTCCTATTCTTTTTCCATATTTGGCAAAATAAAAAACATATCTTGTTGAATTAATGAATCCACAATCCCTTTTAATTAACTATTCGCAGAGTTGGAGCGTATTGGCTGAGCAGGTGAAGTCAGTGCTCAAGGAATACCCCAAGTTGCGGCTCACCCAAGGCAGAAAGGTGGGACCTTGGCCACCATTTCTTTGTAGGGTATACTCTCTTATTGGAGTTTATATAATATGAAAGTGACTTGGATTCTCTGGCTTCGTGACCATAATTAGGTCCTGGAGATTAGACCAACTATTAAATGGGACAAAGGGAAGGCCCTGGAGTTCTTGTTGGAGTCTCTTGGTAAGCTGGACTCTCCGAACACACATTACATCGCGTCCCTTTCATTACTTTGGCTTCATTGAATATCAAGCAGAACTCATCAATTTTGCCATCTCTTGTTTCTCTCAAGGATTTGCCGACTGCAACGACGTGTTGCCGGTGTACATCGGAGATGATCGCACCGATGAAGATGCTTTCAAGGTATATCTAATCTAGTTCTTCGTTGAAATGGGAAGGCCCTGGAGTTTGTTTTTTTTAAGTTCATTAGCTAGTGTTACCAACAGCATGTTTTGCACTTGTGTATTAGGTCTTGCGTGATAGGGGACAAGGTTTTGGTATCCTTGTTTCCAAGTTCCCAAAGGAGACAAATGCCTCCTACTCTCTCCGAGAGCCCTCTGAGGTAAGTGCTGATGAGAACTGTTCCCCGTTTACTTTCAAATGCTTTGGGATATTATGAGGGTCCACTTCACCTCCAGGACCACTTGATGGGAACGCGTATAATATTCTCATTTGTGTTTGGTATTCAGAGCGTCAGGTTGCTGATGTTGATTCCTTCAATGCTTCTATAGGTTATGGACTTTTTACTTCGCCTAGTGGAGTGGAAGCGCCTTTCTTTGAAAGCTCGGCCGAGGGTGTCAATAGGAATATGAGAAGGGCGCCCCACCACCCCTGTGAAAGCTTGGACGTGTGGGATTCGATGGAATGGGGAGCTATGTATTCCCATGTTTAGGAGGAGCAAAAACCCCCCTAAATATAACGTTACGTTTTGTACTTTAGCCTACTTTATTTCTTTCCCCTCTTTTTTTGGGTCTTTTAATGGGCTTGGAAGCATTGCAAAACTAGCTAGCTTTCTCGCCCCTACACAAGAGGCTGATGCAATCTTGTAATTACCTCTATGTGCAATAGGAAAAGAAGAAATAGCGATTGTTTTCTTTCCATAAGATTTGGGTTTTGGATGATCTTGAGTCTCAGTTTTAAATGAAAAAGACTATGGCAGGGGAATCCCTATTATATTTATGAAACTCAAGAAGCCCGTACGATTACAAATGATATGATTCTTCGGAGAACACACCAAGTTGGTTTAGCAGCGCTCATTTGATTTACTCTACTGTAATCAAACATAATCTCTCTGTCGTTTCTTTAATCGAACGTATCCGCTGAGTGAGACATAAGTGCATCGAGCTTTATATTTAAATGCACGCTATCACTAATCCCATGCGGATGCATGTTATCACCAAGATTATGTTAATTGTTTAGTTAGATGTACTTTCTGGCCTCTGGAAGCAGAGAATATTTTATGGCCGCCATATATCTAATTAATATACCAATACTAATCTTTGTATTCCATGTTGGGAGCAAACTCAGAAACACCTGTTAGTGGTCCAGGGATCAAATTAATGCATGCTTATTCTTGTTTAATCCTCCATATTTAAATCTACCAGAAAATGAAGTGTATACTTCGATTGATATGGTGGTTTAACGGCTGTTTTTAGGTGTTGAATGGATCCGCTTTGTTGACTTGTCGAACATGGTTTCGAGTTGAGACAACATTAAGAGTAAATGGCTTCATGCATGCAATATATAAATTATTCAGCTAAACAAGCAGGCCATAGATAGCTACTTTCTTAAATCTTGGACTTTATTGCTTATCTTTGGCGGCCAATGGTTTAGAGCAGGCCAACGGATTGTTGCTTTCTTAAAAATGTGAACTCTTTCCTCCTCCGACCATTCAATTTGGCTCATGACACCCTGTTTCATGTAAACCAACCCTTTACGCAGCAATGGATGAAGCCATAATTCCACTATAGATTGTTCTTGGACTTGTTATGGTCCTGCATCCATAAAGAATGACTGTTTTCGACATTAGGTCTAATGGTTGGAAAACTACCATGTGGTAGGGTGTCACTATTAATGAGGAGTTCAAATAATCATCCAATATATTCTTGGTGGAGTTTGCTATCATGTTTTTTCATTATTTATTAGTTGGTTTTGAGAATGGTCCTAATAGATTGGTGTCGTATTTTTCGTGTGAAAGAAGGATTAGCCATCCTTTACATGAATCCACCATCGGATCACCCATCAGATGTGTAGATGGATGAATGACAAAGTTTGGAGCGTTTTGAGATCTATATAGCAGGTGATCTAATGATGGATTCGTGTGAAGGAAGATGAATCATTCTTTCATTGGAACGATACAACCCCTACCCGATCTTGACGGATGAATCCAAATGAGAAATAAAAATTCATTGATTGCAAACACCTGTGCATTTTGTTTTCTTATAAAGTGCTCCATTGTCATTGCCAAACCTCCCCATGCCCTATCTCGTGCTTGCTTTCCTACCAACCTATCCATGCCATCAACAACATCTGCAACAACAAAGCAAATTTGATTCATCTTTGTATAGCACTTGGCTCACCGCATCATGGCAGCAAAAGATTGTATCATGTGGGTAAAAGCAATACGCTCGCTCAATCTTGAGCATGTAGATATCGGCATTGAGGGGCTCTAGTGCCTCCTCCCACGAGAGGCCTTTGCATGGTCATATTGAAAGTGGGACATGCCCTAAGCTTTTTGTAAGTTAAATATAAAAAATTGTTGAGATATTATAGATATATTCTCTTAAATCACAGTTATATATAGTATAGTATATGTATCACACATCAGACTAAGAGTTAAAAAAGAGTTTAGATATATTTCAGAGGTTTATCCAAGTGGATGGGCTGTTTTCCACAAAATGATTGATACATTCATACTATGGATGAGGTTGGGTATTACACATATAAGGCTACTGAGATGGATAGCGGCCTCATAGAGATTTTTTTTCACTGAGATGATACCTTGTATGGACATTCGGGTGTGCCATCACACTGAATAATCAATACTGATAATCTACCTTAAAAAGCACCATCAAAAGTAGAGGTTTAGATCAAGTGCACAGGAGATTCTTTTTCATTGAGGTAATATCTTGTATGGACATTCGGGTGTGCCATCACACTGAACAATCAATACTGATAATCTACCTTACAAAGCACCATCAAAAGTAGAGATTAGATCAAGTGCACAAGATTGCAAGGAGTCCCTTGACCTGAAGGATAGAACAGTTTGCTATATTTTAAAGATTAGTAAATTTATGACCAAACTCGTGGATCAACAATGATATTTTGGACTATATCCTTGATGGAGAGCAAAGTGATCTACTAAGTCCAGAAGCGAGTGAGGATCTAGTTGTCCGATATAGAAGCTATCATAATTCTATAATATCCATATTAAAACAAAGATGTGGTTAAATATCTGAGATCTGGCCAGCTAGCAACTTAAAAATTTTAGAAATAATTATTTTCATAAAGTTATTAGAGCTAATAATTAATTATTTTCAAAATGGTTTCACATGAACAATTTTCATAAAATGATGTTTGACATGATCTCTAAAGGGCTATACGATAATGTGACTAAGGGTCTCACAATGCTATATTTAATTATCTTACAAGGATATTGGAATGATAAAAGACTGAATTATAGGATGTAACTTGTGTAAGAATAGGGAGACTAACTAATTTCATCCTTTTCATTAATAGTTTTAGTAATACGTTTTGAGTTCTATATCCTTATGCTAAATCACGTTGGAAACATGTGCTTAAGTAGATTGGAAGGAACGGGTCGTTGTGAGTGAAAAATTGAGTTGATATATCTCAATATACCATGTGCCATCTCTCTTTAGGTCATTTGGAATAAGATTCCAATCAATTATTCTCCCCCAGATTAGATCAAGAAAGATCCTGATTTAATTAGAGAGGGGATTGGGTTAGAGAAATAGTCCAGATACAGGGATTGGGCTAGGTCAGGTCAAGAAAAAATGGATCTAGGCTAATCCTATGTTCACTTAGATAGGATCCAAATGGGAGGCAGCCAACCAAAGAATTTATAGTTCATTGCCCTTCTATCATGCGCCAACTAGATTGCCCACTCCACAAGGGGTGCACACATCTAGAAGATTATAGGTAGCCCTACTAGCTAGCCCTAGTTACTCTTTAGTATTAGAGTCCAACCAAAACTCCTTGGAAGCAACATGGATAATAACGGTCCCACTTGCTTCTACTTCTCTCTCGATTTTCATTGTTGATAAGAACTGACTGGCCCTAGGCATCGCGACGAGAAGCATGATGATGCTAGAGTGCTTGGTGGTCGGCTACCCTGGTCGAAATTAGAGAAGGTGAGCGGCGCTCGGTTGTTGCAGTCGAGATCCTCGTTGGATGGCAGCACTTCAATTTGAAACAGCACAACGCAAAGAAGTCTTCTAGCTAGAACGTATTCGATGGAGGACCCTTCGATACCTAAGTCAGTGTGGTAATCAAAGAACACGAGGAGGTTGTCTTTCAGTCTATTAGGGCGTTGCTCTTGCTTACCTCCTCTGTCCCTCTTTTTATGTATGTCTGGTGGAGGAGCCTACCTACCACCAAGAATTAGGGCATATGGATCGACCAAAAGTGTCTAGCTTGAGTATGGCCTAGATATCGGGCGTGAATGCTTCTTACACAGATGCGTCCTGCCTGTCACATCGGTAGAATTTTGATGATTACTGGGTCTCTTAGTTAGGATGCGGGCAATTGTGGGGAGCTCCTGATATGCAAGCTCAGTAGTATGGCATTGGGATTGCCCAGTGGCCGCTCCCGATCCACCACGTGTTGGCACCATGGTGTATTTTAATTGGTTGGACCTTCTGGTGAGCTATAGTTGGTTTAGAGGCGTATCAATTTCCAACTGGGATCCTAGGATGCCAAGCATGGAAATCTTGCAAGAGAATTTAAAGAATTTAGAGAGAGAAAGCTTGCAAGAGAATTCTTTTTTGCAGTGCATTCCCTTAGTCTATGGTTGTTGGAGACTTAGAGCTCGACAAAGCTTTAGATAGGCATGTGAACCGAAGTGTCTGTGGATAGTAATTTTCAAAGCTTCATGTGCTTTAACAACCTCAATGTCCCCTATCAGGTTGTTTACACTACATCCTTACTCAGGATAGCACTTGGGAGACACATACTCATTCAGCCACATCATAAGGTTAAAACATAATAGGTGTAATAAGGCTTCAATTGAAGATCCCGATGTCAACTAAGGCCAGAGAGACAAACATCATAGAGAAGCTGACCAAATCGACTGAAAGATATAATGATGTAGGATGAATAAAGAAAGATAGCCAGGGTGAATTATTATAGGGTAAGTCAAATGAAGACTAGTCGCAATAGGAGCGGTAAGAGCAGTTAGAGAGCAAGCAGCGGCTCATCAAACCTTTCTGTTTCGGTTACAGCTCAAGCGGTTTGTTTTCCAGTAGGGGGTGTTAGGAAGCTGCCCACAATAGGACGGCTGATCGAGCTTGGTTATCGGTCTAATGAATGATATGGATCTGGTTGTTATGACAACGTGAGTAGTGGAGGATAGTTAGCACTGATTATCAGAACTATCAAGAAAAGTGGAGGCCAGATATCAGTTATTATCATCTGAGTAGGCAGTTTCTGTACTGTTTGTCTTTTAGTATGGATAAGTGACTAATTCGAAATAGGACTTTTTCACTTATCAATTATGTAGTTTATTTTTATTTTTATCTTTATCTTTAATTACTTGCTTTTAGTTTTCCAATAGGATTCTGATTTATTAGTAGAAGTAGTAGTAGAGTAATTTAATTGCAGCCCTAGCTATCATTCATTCTTTAAACGGACGGTGCTATGATAACAAAAATTCTTGAAGGTCAAAATAGCTGGACCCGTGCTACTTTCATCATCATCTTTTTATCATCCTATTTCTAACTAATCTAACACCAATGGTGTGCCGCACATCTACCATAATTTAGCTATAAGACTTGTCACTCTTCATCTCGATAGAAGAGAAGAGGTCAACACAGGTATATGTTTTTCTTATTAACCCATGCGATGTATGTATTCATTATGATTTATAGGATCACATGATTTTACTAGTTGCTAACAACTCTGCCTCGCCTGCTCATGCTACTCAGCTTGGCCGCTATGAAGATCAGCTTCCTAGGCTCCACTGCTACTGCCATCATTGTTCGGTTGGGTTTGAAAGAGCAGGCGAAGAGGTACAAGGGGGTGGTGGATAAGAGGAGCAGCAACCCTAGCCGTCGTCTTCGCCTACACCTCTGCCTAGGTCTAGCCGCAAACAATCGACCTTGGTGAGCTCCTCCTTGTCATGGAGGAGTCTTGCAGTCCAAGTGTAAGGTGAGGAGGAAGAAGAATAGAATGGAGGAGAAAAGAATGAAAGAAGTAGGAGCCAACTAAAGAGCCATAGATTTGGATTTAATAACAAAAAAAACCCAACTATGGTGACTTGTATGGCTAGTTATTCAGTCATCCATTTAAGACGGCCCACTTTTGAATTCATGATAAAGATTATCTACCTTGAGAGGAACTTGGGAGCATAATAGCAAAACCCATGGATGGTAGGTGCAGAGGTTGGGAGTCATTATTTACAATAGCTATAACTTTTCAAGTGGTCATTTAATTTCCCTTTCTTTCACCTCTATGTTGTTAAAAAATCAGCATCAGTTACTCAAAAAAATGATTTGGGCCTCAATCATACAGATGATCCTTTCCATCAATCAACAGTGTGCTTGTGTTCTCCTCATCAGCATACACCATTATCAGAAAGGCGCCCTCTCCTGAATTAAGGCTTTCTAGATTTTTATTCAATCATCTCATTAAGCTTAGCTGTTTATTGTAACCCTGTAATCATACATTTATATGAAGCCAGACAAATGGATTTAGTTGTTCTCCCTTATGAATTTGAATTGATCAGCATGACTATCTTCAACCTTAACAAATAGATACTACTCCCAATACTAGAAAGCCATTTTCTGATTTCAACACCTTATCATCTCTATCAAGTCAGCATTCATCTCTACCCACCACAACACCCTCCCCATAAACCAATCATAACAGGACTGAGGTAAAGCCACCAGATAGGTTGGGCCCGAATGGTGGCAGTGCCAGGGAGGTCCTATGTCTTTTATCCATGCCCATCTTTGGTGCCCAACTAGCAGCTAACTAGCTGATCTTGGTTGATTTCAGACGCCTTCATTGTAGTTCAAAAGAGTTGGGGTGCCACAAATGATTGAATGTTCGTCTAACCAATTAAGGAATAAGCGAATCTCTTCAGTCGTGGTGGAGAAGAGCCTAGTCCAAGTTCAGTGTATGCTGTCATTGTTGCCAATAATGCTATGTTTTAAAGGATTTATTCTTCGACGTCACATAATATGACAGTTTCATGCATGCTCTCCTCATCATGATGGCTACATTCTTATGCCAAGATTCTTGTTATTATTTGCTTTCAAATCTCAATGCTGAAAGAAAAGGAATTAGCACCACCTAGCTATAGGTAGCAGGAATATGATCAAGTCCCATCCCTATCCTAGTCCATCCATAGCTAGAAGTCTCTGCAACAGTAGTAATACATTAAAACTTTTATGTGTCGACAATGCACATTTCAACTACTGATTAAAATTAATGTCTCATTTGCTCCCTCTCTTCCGCACAAACCCTAGTCATCCTGTGCTCGGACCAAGATGACATAGATCACTACTGAGAGCTGGTCTTATATTATTGAGACTGTCCTTGAGATCTCCAACTCCAATCTCCTGCAAAAGATCCTCTCGTATAGAATATGGACTGCAAGCATTACAGGGTGCAGGAGAAAACATTATTATATGGGATATTTTACACCAAAAGCTTTGGGAGGAAGACATTGGTCTTGAAGCAAGGGACATAGGCAAACTCCAATGGGCACGCGAACGTGATAACTGGCCACTAAGAGGACCTGTTAAGCTTGAATTATTATCCCTAACGAGGGATAAGTAAATGACCACCGTTTCTTTTTAAACATAGGATCATACCTCAACCATTGGCCACCTTGGATCTCGGTCAGCCACAGCTAAAAAGAGTGGAATCTCAGTATTATATATTGCTGCTTCTTTTTCTTCTTTGTTTTTTTTAATATTATGGAATCTCGGGATATCCTTTTATGTAGGTCACGAAAGAGGAGGCACCCACCAGGTGTAAAGGAATCCATGGTTGGGGAGGAGTTGGCTTCCACTTCAGCCCTGACGCCTTTGAGCGCACCTGATCTCTGAATGGGGACACTGACATGCCTCCAGACCCTTTTGACATGGAAAGATGGTGTCCACTCCATTCAACTCATCATTGGTGCCTAAGCTCAAATAAGTTAAGCCATGGAAGGCCCCATTATTGGAGGGGAAGAGGTTCTTCCAGGGCAACCACCCATCTAGAACCTCTACTAATCATCAGTCCATCAAAGTCTCGATCATATCGACGGAAAAGAAAGCAAGCAGGAAGATATCAAGTGCATGGCCAACAGAAAAGCATCACAGATTTCCATACTTATATAAATACGCAACCCAAGGAGAAATCTAACAAGGAAGGTGCCTTCGAGGCGATTTAGATACGGTTGCAATAGAATCCAGCACAAAACAAGCCTGCCTTCATCATTCATGCTTGTCTCCCTTCAAGTCTACAATCACCCACATGCCATTTCTGAACTGAATTCAAAAGATGTATAGGGTGGATGAACTGCAACGACCACCATATAATTATGGCAGAGAGTGGACACTTGGCTTGTCAGCATCCATGCGTCTCGCATGGTCCTCGCGTCCACGCGTTGGGTGGATGCTGCTCGGCAGATAAAATTCCTTCATTTGTGTGGCTACAGGACCGGGGTCCCCCGCGCAAAGGGATCGGCCGAGGGCTGGAGCCGGGAGGGCAGCATTGATTGGGTTGAGCTTTTGTGCAGTGGTGGTTAATGGCCTCATCTTAACTCTCCTTCCATATTCCTGTCACATGGGCCTACATGTACCCTGGGCGCTGCCATGGGACCTGAATAAAGGCCACATGCCGATGGGGCAGTGATGAGAACGATGGTGCTCTCCTCCTCCATATTGGCTTAAAAAGGTGAACGAGACCGGATTTTGGAACACCTTGGCCGTCAAGCTACAGTTATGCTTGATTTTTACTGATGTTATAGAAGTTGAGAATTGAGAACTTAAAAGCTGGAACCGGAGAACATTGAATCCATTCCGATGCAACCATATCTATGATGTCTCACTTATGTTGGAGATGAGAATCCAGTAGCTGTTGCGGCATCAAGACCGTGAAAGTGGGATGTGATAGGTTCCGAGGCATAGAAGAACCACGGCCGCACAGCCAATGGATTCTCGAGTGCAACAGAAAGTGAGACATATAGACATGGTTGCATTAAAAGGGGATGCGATAGGTTCCGAGACATGGCAAAACCATGGTTTCCCATTGTTCAATATCAGCTGAAAGAAGGGAATACTCCTACTCCTAAAATTTTCCTGGGTGAACTCATGAAACAGTCAATTAAGCACAATTAACATTTTTTTTTCCTCAAAAGAAATACAGTAGACTCTTTGATCAATGTGTTGATAAATAGTTCGGTTGCATGCTTCGGTAATATCAAGTCCCTGAAGTTTAAGGATCGGTATTTGTCTTAAAACAATTGTCAAACCAGACAGAATTTTTTCAACAAGTAATGTTTTAACCTTGCTTTGAACAGCTCTTGATAAATGACAATGCTTTAAGCAATGGAAGACTGGATTTACTTGAGCCTAAGAGCATCAAGTGTTTCTTATTATTGAGCCAAACTTTCAAGTGCTTGTTTCCAATGACCGACAACAAGGTCGATCTGTTTCTTGAATGCAATGACTGCAGTTTTTCCTTATGCTCAAAATATCCCTTTGTGCCCATGAGGCAATTTGCCCTTGCTTATTGAGTGCTCTTAGCTTCTGGAGTTGATTTATTATGTGAATTTTCATGTAGTGCAGTAGGCCTTGTGGTGAGAGAGCAGCATGGACATTTGGCCAGGCTTGCTCCCATTTAAGGAATCCAAAATAAAAGGACTCTTCATATGCCTGAATAGCACAGCTGAAGGATGAACTTTAGGCCCCTTCTTGTCCCATATTCCAGACATGAATTGCAGCTAATTGGCTGGAAACATTCATCAAACTTTTTGATAATTTGAGAAAATTACAATGGCTGCAATAAACTTAAAGGAACAACCAAGGATTTTATAAGGAATAAATATATTAAGTTTTTGATGTGTCAAATGCTTACAGAGAACTTAATCTGGTTCGGTGCTAATGTCGTCATCCGTTAGTGTATACTTTGAGCATGATGCTAACTTAAGGGTGTGGTATATTACAACTGTGCCAGATTGTGGCTGCTAATTTCTGCTCTACTTCCTGTCATGACCTCATCAAGGTGCCAAAGGCTCTAATTGCAAGTTTTCTGGGTTGGACTACAAAATAATAGCCTCCACCAACACTTCTTGCTTTGTCTTACATGTATATACTATGAATGAAATGTGAGGTATAGTGAGACTATTTGCCAACAACAAATATTTTTTGCTCTGCTTTTCACTACATACAGCAAACTCATAGGGTTGAGTTATTGAAATGATGCAGTTGGTATGATGTTACTGGGCTGCCACGCAACTAATCTCGAAAGACTTAATTGTGTGGTTCCACATGCAAGTTCAGCAGGAAATAGACTAAACGAATTATGTGAAACATGGAAATGGAAGGACTGAAACTTTTCTCGATACTTGATGAGCTAAACAACTGCGTTTTGCAGTGATTACATGGGTGAGGTGGCTTCAGTGACATCAACTTAATACTCATTACAGTGTTTCCGCTTTCCATCGAAGCAGCAGGGCCATCAAGTGATATGTGACCACATCCACAATGTGGAAACATTACAATTATATGCTTGTCCTTCTTGTGTTTTTGTCCCTATGAATGAAATCTGAGCTACACCAAGACTATTTCCCACAAATAATATTTTTTCTCTGCTTTTTACTGCATGCACTAGTTTCTGAAAATGATATTCATCATGTAATATAGAGCAATTTAAAAATCTGTGGATTGTGTGGAAGTATTCTATTGATTACGGTATTAGCAGCCTGCAGCATTGAAGTTTACAGTATAGTTTGCAAAATACTAGTCTTATGTGCCAGTGAACTATATACCAGTCTTATAGTATAGTTTGTTGTGAAACCAAACCTGTAAATTAATTTCAAAATACCAGTCTTATGTGCAAGTGAACTAACTTAAGGTAGTACTGGAAGAGCAGATTTTTGCAAGTCAATCTTTGTTTGCTTCCTTCTTTTGAGCTGGACACACAAGTCAGAGCCCCTTTATTTGAACAATCTTTCCAAAATAAGATTCCTAAGTTGAGGATTGTATTTCACTTGTATTGGTGAAATTTATGCATACTGTCTTGATGAACCACTTCATTTTTTTCATTAATTAATAATGAAAACTGTAGCGATGTCAGGCACTTAGTAGTTGGAATCTTCTATTTAAGGTAGTGCACCTAATTCAAAATCGTTTCAAAATCTCGAACCTGCACTTGTTTCCTAAGCGCTTCTTCTAAAATATCCACTTCCTCGCATGTTCATCAAACTTGCACCCGCACCCACTCCTAATTCTGGCAACTAAGGTTTAACTTATGTAGCTCATGACACAATTACTGACTTACATATTGCTAATATCAAGTTCATTAATGAAAATTATTGACTCATTCTATTCATTTATCCTGTCCCTTCCAGCTGGTCCATCTGCTGGCTGGTAGCCCTTTCCACCCTTAGAGGTCAACATACAAGCAACTTTTATCTTTATAACTACTATTACGTTTTTGTGTGTACTTTTTCCCTTTTTATATCATGTTCCTTTACAGTACAATTCAGCACTTGATCTTAGAAGAACTGAAATGGAACATGACTCAGAAATGAGCAAAGGATGATGTTAGTTGTATATCACTGATCTGAAAAAAGAGTATATTTCAGCATTCCTCACTCTGGAATAATCACTTTTGAATATATCACAGCACCTATTCAATCTAAAGTTTGCCAAGATTAGCTGTGTTCACTTTGTTTGATTGCAACCTCCGTCTGCAGTAGCTTTATCTGATACCAAAAGCTTGGGATGGCAGATTGGGCCGTCAGGGAAAGCAAACGTATGGGCAGATGTATTTTCCCGTCAAGGAACTTGCTCTCTTATACTCAAGTGTTTTTCAACCTAATCATGCATTACATGGTTGTGAATTAAAATCAGTCATCGCAGATGTTTCTATTGTTCTTGATAAAGGAATGCAGAATAAAATTCTGAATTTTAAGAGTTACCTCGAAAGTATGCAAAGTATGAAACTCATAGGATCTTGCAGGGTTGAACCACGTATTCTTTCACTCCTGGAACTCACTCTAGGCCAAGTTTCGAGTCACAAATTAAAAGTACACAAAATCTACAGTGTAAATGCTTTATGTGCAAAAATAAGATGAAAGAGAGTTTTCTCTTCATGTTTCCTTCTTTTGAAGTACTTAGAATTGCTGGGAGAGAGTTTTAGACATAAATGGAATTAGGAAAACCTTAGACGTGGGAGGGAGACGGAAGGAGAAACTATTCGATAGTTTCTTACCTTTTCATAACCACTTCCTCTCAATGTTGAATCTTGGGTAATCTGGGTTGGGCTAGCCCATCATGGGTGGCCCAACCAGATCCAAAATCCAACATCTCCCACTCGTGCAAGATGGCCTTGGCAAGATCCAAAAAAATTTGTATAAGAATAACTCTCAACTTCCATCCAAATTCAATGCCAAACATACTCAGCAAATGAACTGTGCAACCCAAAAGTACACCTGCATTTGGAAGCCCAATGCTATATACCTGTTAGGGAAAAACATAAAGTCTACTACAATGAGCTTTTTTTTCGCACTTATGCATCTTAGTTTCAAACCAACCATTTTTTTAGACATGTCCTACAAGGTTAAATTATTTTATCACCATTTGAAACATGTTAAAGTGGCGAATATTGGCTTGTCACTTCGAAAACTTAGTTAAAAATCATATAGGGCACTAACTAGGGTTAATTATGAATGTCATGCCTCAAAGTGAGAGTGCAGGGATTACTATATTTAATCATTCACTTTCCTTATGGGTTGAATCAAGCACAACTAGCATGAATTAAATGCTATTTTGGTTTCTCTGCAAAAGTGCACGTCAATCTACATTGCCACAATATAGATCTTGATCCAGTTGCAACTTTATATTGCACATCCACATGCAACTAGTCTGTGTTTTTCGTTAGCTACTATCAACAGTGCTTAATTAAGTACTCGCATCCGGCTTTTTACCCAGACTAATATGACTATGGGACTATCATGTTTGGCATAATAATTGCGTATACATATGTCAAATGTGGACCTCATCTTGACTCAGGTCAAGGAGACATTTATGATACAAAATTAATTTTTTGCACTTTAGCTTGCTCTCTTAGTGTAGCAGCCCATTTTTTTAGGCTTGTGGACCGGCCCGAAGAGGCCAGCCCAAGCTCATCATGCCTTGTGGCATAATGAAACGGAGAAGAAGACTCCTTCGCTTCTGACGGAAAATGGAGACTCCGAGTTTAACTAGAACTCGGAGACTTCACATATTTATTCCCCCTCTTCCTCCTCTGAGTTTCACCGCCGGAATCGCCATAGATCGTCGTCAATTCCAAGCATTCTTCCCGAGCTTCCTTCTCGATTCGTCGCCGAGAGCCTCATCGGACCTAGGTATGAGCTTTCTATCTTCTCCTCTTCCTCCCTCTGTATTTTGGGACCAAAATTGATAGGTCCAACTGACTTCAATTTAAAAAGACAAATGAAATGAATCGAAACAGGAGATCGCGATCCCCTGCCCAAACAGCTGTTATTGAAGCATGGCGGGGGGAGGTGCGCCTGACGCAAACTCCCCATGGCTAGTGCGAACGGCCGGCAACCATTGAGGGCTATTGCAACTGGTGAACGACTGGTTGGTGTCGCCGTTGAGTCGAGTTTATCCCCCTCCCCCAAGGCCTCTATATAAACCCTTCTTCCCTTCGATTTACCCATCACCACACACCTCCCCACCTCCTTTTTCCTTCTTTAGTGGCCTGCGTGGCACCTCGGCCAAGCACTACCTCCTGAAACACCCCTCTCCCTTTAGTTTCGAGTGCCCTATTCCGAGCCATCTCCTCTTTTCTTGTCTGAAATTGCCATTGTCGGCCGAAGTCCTTCACCTCCATCCCTTGCCGATGATTTTTCCATCCTCCGTTGATGTTTCCTTGGGTTGAGAGGGCTGCCACCGAGGCAACTAGGGGCGCTGTCCTCTTCTTTCTTTGTTTTGTCCAAGCACAATCGTTCTCACCGGCCATCGTTGGTCGCTCTCCACCTTCTGCCACCACCTCCGATTGCCTCATTGCAGGACCACGACCACGACAGCCACCGATCCACCCACTTTCTTCCCCTGTTTACCAAGAAAGAAGAAGAAAGAAAAGTCGAGAAAGAAGAGGAGGAGAGAGAGAACCCATCTCTCTCTTCCTCTCTCTCTCTCTCATTTTTTCTCTCTTCTCTCTCTCATCTTCCTCTTTCTCTCTCTAAAGGACCTATGAATCTCAGTAAAGGGTCCTACTTTTCTATCTTATGGACTCAGATTGACACCTATATAGAGGCCCTTAATTATTCTAGTGCCGGGCTGTCTACTAGATCGATCACCTCCGGCCTTGATGAATGTCACTGAAACGTCCATTGATGAACTTTATTGAATGATCTTGGCCCTGATTGAGGCCGGGTCCTATAATTCATTGAGCGAATCAAAACCACTATATGCCCGATTAAGTATGCTTCTATTATTTTTAATTTTATTAAAATTATCGAATAAAAATTAATTTTGCTTTTAATATTTTAAATAAGCCTAGAGGAGTCAACTAGCGAAGTCTCACAGTCTAAGACGAAAGAGGTAAGTAGATCTTACACTCCTTATTATTTTAAATTATTATATTTTTTTGGCATAAAATTTGCTTGTGAAGATATTATATTTTTTAAAATTTATGGATCAGCATATGTATAATAAAAATCATGCTTATTTATGAAAGTAGTTTCAAAAATATTTTAAAGAAAATATCTTTATTATGAAATATGAATCTAATCATGCCATTTAGCTTTTTTTCATTATATATATGTGTCTATTTTAAGAAAAAGATATAACTTTTCTAAAGGCTCTCGGGTAGCCATGTATCAACTTTTTTATTTGAGGAAAATCAACATTCAGAGCCAGCATCCATACGAAACACGATCTTAACAATGGGTACAAAGTTGGCATATAAAATATGAATCTTTGTCGATTACAAAATATGACCCTCTCACAGGTATAAAGTAACTATAGTACGAATATATATGAACAATATTTTGAAGTATGATATGGCTAAATGACAAAAGAATGATTTATGAATTTATAAAGCCAAACATGCATGCATAACACAGCATATGCTATCCAATGCATAATCCTACTCATCTGAAAAGAAAAAAATATTAGTCGAATCCAGACGAGGAGCACTGGATAGCTGTGAAAAATATCTTTAAGTACTTGAGAAGGACTAAGGATATGTTTTTGGTTTTTAGAGGAGAATCTAATTTAAAGGTAGAAGGATACATTGATTTAGACTTTATGATTGATCCTGATGATAGAAAGTCTACATCAGGATATGTATTCTTATGCGATGGAGGATCGGTAAATTGGAAAAGTTCCAAACAACCAATTATTGCAGATTCTACCATGAAAGTAGAGTACATTGCCATATCGGATGCTGTGAAGGAAGCTTTCTGGTACAAGAAGTTTATCGAAAAGCTGGGTGTCATGTCATCAGATGCCATAATTTTTTTCTGTGACAACAATAGCACCATAGCATTGGCTAAGAAGCCAAGGTCTCACCAGAAGTCCAAGCATATAGAGCGACGACTTCATCTAATTCGTGACTACCTCGAAAAAAAGTATGTAGAGGTGCAGAGAGTAGACTCCACTGACAATATGGCGGACCTATTCACTAAGCAGCTGAGTCAGCAGAAGTTAGAAGTCCATCTTGAGAAGATGGGGCTTAGATACATATATGATTGGCTTTAGTGCAAGTGGAAGATTGTTAGAAGTATGCTTTAGAAGCCAATGTGGCTGACGCATATTTATAATCTGAGGCATAAATTTATAATTTGACTCTTATTGGTTAATAAGATTGGGCAATTTGTTATTCATTCATGTTTGTATATGTCCATGAATCATCTAAGAAATTAATAAGAAGATAACACATATTCTCAAGGAGTTGAGAATTTGAGGCATGTGTCATTAGAGATTAATTTTTAAATGCTCCTGATCGATGGATCCATCATGAGGGCGGTGATCGATCTGCTGAGATTAGTGCACAGATCACTTAGTCAGATGGATGAGTCTCGAGTCCATAGTGTAGAGACACTGGAGTGATTGTACAGGTACTTGTTAGAGAACAAGTGTATAGGGCATGACCAAAAAAAGTAGTCACATGGATGTCTATCCACTTGTCAGTGACTACTTATGTTGCAGTTATATGGCTGGTCCTTTGACCTACGATGTTTCAGCTATTCACTATGAGGTTACTGTAGTTTGACAAGCATGCAAACTTGGGCCCTAGCCATTTGGGTCCTTATGGCGCGGATTGACTGCAGTAGGTTCATTTTGGAATAGGGTTGCATCTAGATGTGATCTATCGATCTTGATAGATTAGGAGTGATCCTATGTGATTTATGAGACTGAGTTCGATAAATTTCTGGCTAGGTATTTTGAAAAAAGAATTTTTCATATCTAGAACTGGAAGTCGAGTAAATTTGACATATGATGGACGATGGGGTTTGACGAGTTATCCATAACCTTCCCCCTGTCGAGATCCATGATAGAGGGACTGTATCACATGCTAACTGCACCTAGAGGTTCAGAAATTTCGTTCTACTTGGTTGCTACCACATACTGCTAAGTGTTACTAGTGGATTGTGAGACTCGAAGGCATTCACTTGGTGATCAGTGAACCCTAAGAGTAGAACTTAAATTGTTTCAGTCCACTGAAAAGAGTTTCAGTAATATTGAGATGGGAATCTCAATATGTCTCACTACCAGACAGAATAAAACCTACGGGGTCACACACATAGATAATTTAATTAGTCAGACTATCATAATTGTAATTTAGAATCACAATTGATGTCAATTATCAATATGATTGGTGATTGAATTAACCCACTAAGTGTTAGTGAGCTAATGGAAGAAGAATTAAGTAGAATTGATTGTAATTGGATTGCAATTGGGCTGATTTGATAAGCCAAATCAAATTGGTTTGATGCAAATTGAGTTGGGCTCATGATTGGGTCAACCTTGATTAGATCAGAGGATATGCCTTAAGTCATGTTCACACTATGCGAATTTTAAAGTCCACATGGCATCGTAGGATGAAAATGCATTAAGTCGTGTTCACACCATACGGACTCTAAAGTCTCCATGGCGTTGTAGGATGCATGGCGCCCCATCTAATTCTCCTAATGTGATGAGGAGTTAGCCTAATTAAGGGACAAGTCCTAATATGATTAGGACTCAACCATGGCGCCATGAAAGAGGTCCAAGCCCAATGTGATTAGGCTCAAATCTCTAGATCCAAGGATGCATGTCATGCATTGATTTGAGGTGCCACCTAAAAGTGGATTCTAATCCACTTGATCATGCACCATAGACACTTGACATTAATCCAAGGGTGGGTGGCAAAGGTAAAGTTTATCTCTTGTCATGATAAATCCTAAGCCACCTATTATAAATAAGGGGCATGAGGCATGTAAAGGTATTGGAAGCCTCTTCTTCTCCACGCCTCCTCCCTCTCGCTCTCCTTCTCTTCTCCCACGGGAACAAGAAGGAAGTATTCTTCCTCTTTCAAGGCGGCATTGAAGCATGAGAAGAGAACCAAGGAGAAGAGCCCACACACCAAGAAAAGAAGAGTTCTTTTCTTCCACGCCCAAAGCCATCTTCTTCCAACTTCTCCACGATAGCAAGAGGGGTTACTTCATCCTCTTCTTCCACGGTAGCAAGGCAAGGAAGATCCACGATGAAAGCTTCCTCCTTCCTCCTCCTCCATCGCGAGCAAGGTTGAAGAAGAAAGAGTTCTTCTTCAAGAAGGTAAGATGCTAATCTTCTTCTAATATTTTTGATAGTAATGAGAGATCTATGCAAGGAGCTAGCACTCTGGTAAGATTTGATCTCAGATAGTCATGTCCTCGTGTGGATACCTGTACAGGTCGGACGCTTGTGCGGCTCTAACAGAAACCTCATATAATCATTAAGCTGCAGTGTTTTTCTACCCGCACAGAGTTTGAAGATGGAATCTTCAAATCTTATTTCTGATTTTTGTTTCAGTTTTTACTATATTTAATCAACCTTTTTGAGATCCTAATCTCTCCTCCCTCATGAGTTCAAAAGTCTTCTGGATTTGGATCCAGAAAATTTTCAACTCTACGATCTGTGGCGTGTTCATACGATGAACGACGTCCTGTGTAATATTTCGCTGCGATCGTTGCATCGCATGAGGCATAACTCAACACGAGTCATGCAAGGATAGCTGAGATCTGAGCTCCCAAGCTCCTCTGCCGTCAGGCCCCATCTCTGCTCCTCTTGGGACTGTAACTTAGCAATAGCGACTTCAGCATCCTCTACCATTTTGAAAATATTTTCCACCTCTTTTCGATTCCACCGCTGCTTGGTCATCTCCAATTTGCGGGACATCCTATACATAGCATCCCTTCGCATTGGCACCCGCCACGCCTCTCGAATAATCTCCCAAGACCGGAGGTATGAGGGCCCGAACTTCTCAAATCTAAAAGAACACCGGTAAGAGGTAGAGTGTGAAGTATAATTAACCAGGATCGGGCAGTGGTCCGAGGCAATTCAGAGGAGATGGCTCACAAGGTAGTCTAGATAGCTCTAAACCCATCTGGCTATGGCGAACACTCAATCTCTCCCAGACTCTAGCTCAGCCCTGTCAGTTATTGCACCAAGTAAATCTCAGACCAGAGAAACTAAGATCAATCAGACTATTGATCATGATGAAATCCTGGATCTCTCTGGCCTCTCTCTTATTGGTGAAGGCCTCTCCCTCAACTTCTCTTGCAGTCCGTCAGTATAGTTGAAGTCTCGTGCAACTACCATGGGACCTTGTTGAATCAGCTTGGCTGCCTCTTCCCACATGTTACTAACGAAAATTACCGACTTCAATAAGCTGGCATCTATTATAATAAAACCTATGGAACATGAGCTAAATTGCTTGCATCAAGGACCCATAGCAATGCAATATTTGTACAGCATAATCAACTAGAAGAAAAGAAGCCCCAGTAAACAACGTAAAAACTATACAAAAGGATATAACTAAATGAATTCACCCCCCCCCCCCCCCCTAACATTCCCCAATGTGAAACAGAACTATCACCTACACCGTGGAAATCCAACTGTAATCTGAGCCATCCAAGCATACATCCATTGACAGAGATGCATCTGTGGAACCATCATACTCTGCATTCAAGCGACCATCTTATTGCCTCCCTCTTCTGCTTTCCCGCCACGGCACCGACCGTTACTACCCGTTATACCGTTGCTCCCCCCGTTGCTGTCCTCCTCGTCCTCCTCCTTTATAGCTTCGACACGTGTCCTCTTCCTCCCCCCGGTCTTACCACACGCCCATACGACCTGCAGCAGCCGCCTGGCCCCCTCCCGGTTCAGCGTCCAGCACCCGCTGCTCCCCTGCAGGCCCCGCTGGCCGATCGGCAGGGCCTCGATCCTCTGGGGGCCCGCCTCGACGGCGTCCAGGAGGTCCGCCAGGGCCCACATCGTCGGAAGGGCGGCGCCGCCGGCCGCGGCGGCGGCGGCCAGGTGGAGATGCTTGGTGGGGTCCAGCGCGCCTGCGAGGAGTGCCCGGGAGAGGAGCTTCACGACGGCCGACGTCCTCACCGCCCGCTGGAGCTTCCTCCTCGTGTTGGAGCCGGCGGTGGCTTCCGGTGGGGTTTTGGCCGAGTTAGCGGCGGCGGCGACGGTCTCTCCGGACGTGAACTTTTCCATCTTGGAGTAGGCCCGGGCCCACGGATCTGTCTCGGATTTCGAGTCGCCACCCGATTCGCAACCTGGGAAAAGAATGAGAGCGTAATAAAAATATTTTATAAAATAAAATGCAAATAAAAATGTCCTTTTAAGTTGGACGGGTGGATTTCGCCCCGAAGGAACTGCACATCTAGGATCTTAATTAAGTTTACAATGGCCCTTAAATTCTTTGATTATTTCGGAACAAACACAATTCTAATGCCACCAATGTTCGGTCTATAATGATGTAAACTATAGAACAATGCGCTACATGGAAAGTCCAAGCATATGACATGGGGAACTTGGACTTTATGCTCATACGCGACATGCAGTGCCAAGTTATGAAATGAGAATTTTAAGGAATTACTTGCCTTTAAGAGTCCCAAAATCTTACTACAATAGAAAAATAAGAATAGGAACTTGCCAAATTGCAATGAACCTTATTACATCATCTGTCTCCGACGAAGGTGATAAAGATGGACGTGCATAACCAACTTTAACATATGATAAGAAAAATACATGTTTTGAGAAAAATAAGAAGAAATGGAACGAACAGCATAGCATCAAACAAAAAAAAGCTGATTCAGAACTACTTGAGATGAACAGCAAGAATGACTCTTGCCAGCGATGTTCGAAAATGTACTAGAAGAAGGATTTATAATCAGAGTGTGAAAATAAATGAAAGGTTGAAGATAGTATGAAATGTTTTCAAAAGGACTGTAACCTAATAGCCATCAAATTATACTTAAGGAGCAAATTTTAATTTAATATTAACATACCTTTTAAAGAGCATCTAATTACTAACTAGAAGTCCAGATCCCAAAAGTGGAAGCTTCACAAGGCTAACAAAACAACAACTCGAACAATGCAAATGACTTGTATATATGCTAATGACAGGAAGCCAAAAAAACCTTTACTCAAAGCATCCATCCATTGTAGTGACTAACATGTAATAATGAATATAAACTGCACCTTTATAGATCAAACGTGATCATCCCTAAAATCCACCTACCTTCCTTTACTGCGAGGTCTCGGTATGCGCAGAACCTCTTGAAAATCTCTTCAACAATCCTGGATTCGTGGTCAGAAGCAGTGTTCGGCAATGCAAGCCCATAGAGGAAACCTGGCAAGACGAATACGAACATCCGAGCCTCAATATGGAGCACAAGCGAGTCCTTTGCAAGCATCCATTGATGGTCCCCCACCATGCAGATGACCATGGCCATGGGGCTTCCCTTAACCCTAATCATGTGCATGGAGAAGTCCCCAGAACGGAAGGCCAGGGCAGATTCAAACCGTTCGGTGCAAAGCACGAAAAGCTTTGTCGCGCCATTGTCGATGGTGAGCAGCCTCGTGTCGGTGCCCATTCGATACTCGGTCGTCCTCCCCACCCTCAGCTTGCTCATGGCCTCCTGAGAAGAACCCATTTCCTGTTGGATGGCGCCAGAAATGCACTGTAACCCTAGGCAAAAAAAAAAAAAAAAGCTGTGAATTATTGAATAGACGATAATAATGATAAAATAATAGCTAGGCGCTGTTACTTTTTTTTTTATTAGGGAAAAAGTGCAGGTATAAGAGGTAGTTTCCTGCAAGTTATAAGGAACCGTCTAGGGAACTGCTTCAAATAGTGAAGAAAAAGCCAACCCCAAAGGACTCTTGGCATATGGAAGAAAGAAAAATCTGTAGCTGATAAAATTTTGGGAAGATAAGCGGGAAACGAGTTAGTTTATTAATCTAAGTAGGAAAGAAAAGGTGATCCCTAGTATTCTCTGCTCCTTTTATTCTGAAAAAAAGTGAAACGAGTTTCCTGTATCTGAGAGATCGAAGAGCCATGCAAGGAACAAAGAAAAAGTGATTGATGGATCTCCTAAGTTCACCAAACTCTCGCACCACACACAACACACACACAACACACACACACACACAGAGAGAGAGAGAGAGGAGGGAGGGGTGGAGATGAGGATCTCCACACAATCTTTCCATGGAAAAAGTAGCCATTAGGACTACTCTTTTCTTTGGGCTACGCACCCACAGAGCGGTAGAGGGAGGAAGGAGGTGTTATAACAATAAACTCCACTGACATAATGAGGCAATGAAATTAAGATGTGCCTCCTATCTAATCCTTAACAAACTCTGCATACAGACAGGGAGAGAGAGACCCCCTTCCTTTCTCTTACCTTACCAAATAAAAGGAGGAGAGGATACCAAGGAGCTATGAATACACTGGGTCAAATGGTAGGGACCAGAGCTAAAACAAAGGGGAGGGGGGGGGAGAGAGAGAGAGAGAGAGAGATTTGAAACTTTGAATACAATATAGTGGTGGCGAGGATGGCGTGAGAGTAGTTAGAAGAAGGCCTCATATATAGTTGGAGGAGGGAGAAAGAGAGAAAGGGAAAGAGAGAGAAGGAGTCTTAACACTCGGAAGAGGATTACGAAACCCGTGGCAGAGGGCGAGCGAAGGCGTGGTCAACATGCGGTGGAGGAGGCTCCCCATCTGCTGCCACCCGGCCTTCCAAGAGCCCATGAGAGCCAGGGGTATTACCGTCATCGAAGCCCAAACGACAGCGGACCGTTCGCCGAGTTCGGCCTGGCGGTGCGGCCTCGACCCCCCTCCCTCTACGTGGCGCAACGCAAACACCGCGAGCGCTGCGCTGGCGGCTGCATGCAGGCTCGCCTTCTCCACGTCTTGGAAAGCCGTGTAAAAACGCAGTCGAGCGTAGGCAGCAATCGGCCCGGTCGGGACAGCAATATACCGGTCGGGTCAAAATTTTATCAATTTAAATTTAATTTATTTATTAAATAGTTAATCTGATCCGATCCATATAACTTATTTATTAAATAGGTTGAAATAGTTAAACGGATTAGATGGAATTTAAATGGATTAAATTGATTTAAACATATTAAATAAGTTAAGCAGATTAAGCGAGTCGGGTTAAATAGATTAGAATTCAAAAATAGATTAAGCAGATTTTAAATAAATTAAACAGGTTAAACAGATCAGATTATAATCCAATCTAATTATTAAACGGATTAAACAGGTCAAAAGTTTAAATCTAAATTAAACCTATTTATGATTTAAATTTATTTATGTCAAATTCAAACTTGCTTAAAACCGATCGAATTGATGGATCGGATCATAAATTGCTGCCACCGAGCAGTCCCAAGTCCCCCACTTCTTGCACAAAGGGGACACATGTCTTTCCCCATTCGCCCTTTGCATGGCTCTCAAGTGTCAACCTTTCTGGCCTAGTGATGCAACGTTGGGAACATTCACCACAGTGGTGAGGTTTCTTTTCCTTTACCATGCCCCTTCTCATGCTTTTAAAGGCAAGAAATGAAAACTATAGCTCGTACTTCATGATGGCACTTTCCTTTGAAGTATTCTTGGTAAAAGGGATGGCGACTCGTTTGCATCGATGACGCGACATTTGCTGACAAAGGGCATGCCTCCCTCCCTTCGGATTGGAAATTGGGCTTGCTAGCCTTTGTAGGTATCACGCATAGAGCTAAAAGCACACCCATAATAATTTCATTGCTATGTTCTTTATTGACCATGGATGCGCGTGACCTTATATATATTTTATTTTGATATCTGTTATCTTTTATTTTTTTAAATTTTATTTTTTTGACAAGAAATGATCACTCACCATTAATAAAATATGATGAATTATATCAACATCAATGGTATAAGTAATGAATTCAAATTGATTATATCATTTGTTTACCCAAAAGAAGCCCATAGCATTAGCTAATTTGACCCATTCAGCCATGTTGGTAAATATAAAAGAACCCAAGATAAGTAATGTCTCAAATTTGCAAAAAATTAGAAAGAAAATACAATAACTATAATAACTTAGGACCTTACTCAAAATGACTAGCCGGAAGTTATTATTTGGATTCCTTGATCCTGTATAAATACCCAAGATCTGTTTAACGTATGCCCAATGTGGGACTAAACACATGCCCGATCCTCATCAGGCTAAGGATTCAAATTCATTCAAATCTAATCACAAACACCACGATCGGCTCGTGGTCAGTCCTAATGAATCCGTACTGCAATGTCCTTTAGTTCACATAAGTTATGAGCTGGGTCCGCTCTGATATCATTTGTAACAACCCAGAACCTCATCCAAAATGGCTAGCCGAAAATTATTATTTGGGTTCCTTGATCCCGTATAAGTATCCAAGATCTACCTAATAAATAATCGATGTGGAACTAAACACACATGCATACGGATCCTCACAATAACATTACCTAGACAATTCAATTGCTTGATTTGTCCGGTATACCAACTGGAACATCCTAGATTAGTTAAACAATATTGGAGTTTAAATTCGGCTTTCTCCCGATTGAGAGCGACTGTAGAGTTTAAATTTGATTTGTTAATTCAAAATCAAACCCAGCTATAATGTTGTATTTGCTGAGTTCATAAGTAATTGATTCTCATGCTCATAAGAATCCAATGGCTTGTTTCTAATATATATACTATTAAACATGTTCCCTTGACATGATTGTTTAATGAATCTCCCAATCTTAAGAGACCAATGTTGTTTGTGAAAAGCCTCAAGATTTCCTAATCCATTTTTTCTAGGTTTCCCTCTCTCCGATCCCTATTCATCTCTTTTTTACCTTAATCTAACTGAAGACCACCGCTATTGAAACGTAGAAGGGGAGGGAAAGAGAGAGAGTCATAGAGAGAGAGAAACGAGAGATGTAGAGAGACAAGCATGTATTCTTTTTTATGTATATAAAAACAGTGTCATAGCCCATTTTTTATAGTTGAAGGTGGCTATTTATAACTCATATACAGCTCATATATACAGCTCTTATACAACTCACATAATACAGCTCATACACAACTTATATGCAACAAACAACTATCAAGTTCATGAGTATTGAATGTAATTGCCACCATTAACATAAAATTTCTCAAAAAAAACCATGAACATAAAATAGCAGGCTTCCATGAAACACGAAACCCAGACTCTCCTCTCTTCCTCAACCTCTGCCCTATTTGATAGTACATAATTAGTCCTCCATTGGCTTAAGGATGGCATCCTCAGATCTCTGGAGACGTCAACATGCCCCACAATTGGGTTATGATATTCTAAAGGGTTTGATGAGCTATGATGAGATAATCTGAGGTGTTTTTTGCTCTAGGAATGTATCGTCATTTGAGGTTTTGATGAATTTCGATGGGTAATTTTATTATTTATTCTAGCTTTTTCTAATATTTGGATGATGCATCAAGAGGAAAGTCTTTATTTCCTATTGTATACGTTAATAAATCATTATTTTTTTATTTTAATATAAATTTATATTTATTTTTTCTTTGGGTTAAGATTCAATGTTGACCTTCTGTTTGTCAAAGAATGAAAAAAAAGGTTTAATGGTTGACCCACAATTGAATACTTTCCTTGTAGTCCCTTGATGCAAACCGGTGGAGTATTCTCTTGTTTCTACAAACAGCTAGTGTTCATACTTGGCTCATGTATATATAAATCGGCTTTCAAAATTTGTATGAGCAGAGAATCCTTTCCTAGCTAAGCCAAGTCAAAACGCGCTTTAAAGAAGTTGATCTTGAGCTGCTCATATGCAACTCAGACCATTTGCAGCTCTAAATCCAGTCACCAAAAAGGAAAGCTCACATCAAATTTTAAAACATTGACCAGGATCTTTACAGAAGAGCGACAACCAAAGTACGAGTTTTCCAAACATTTTCTACATGCATACAAGGTGGAGCCATGGAATTGTTTTTTTTTTTTTTTGTTTTTGCTAAAAACGGGTTTTCATACAGTACGTGTACGAATACACCCAATAAAGTCAAAAAAGACTAACTCACGGAGAGCCAGTGGCAGCTCCCCCTCCCCCACTCAAAAAGTGTACCCTGAATGATGAGCCGCGAAGGCAGCCACCCAGTCGGCTGCCCCATTAGCTTCTCTGAATACATGTTTGGCCTGGATGGCCACCCCAACCCCACACATCGTCCCTATATCCCGAACCAAGGGATGGTCTGAGCCCCCACCCCTCAGCTCCTCCTGGATCCAACTGATAACTGTGGCTGAGTCGCCCTCCAAGACAATCGCGCCAGCCTGCAGTACCTGCCTCGCATATCGAAGACCCGCCCAGGCGGCTCGTAGCTCTGCCCCGAGAACCGACGTACCGAAAAACTGACAGCCTCCTGCTGCCACCACTCTGGAGTGCGGATCCCATATCACAAAACCCGCACCTCCTCGCGCGCCTCCATCCATGACCGATCCGTCGAAGTTGACCTTGAGGAAGCTCGGGGGTGGGGGTTCCCAGGTGAAAAACACCTGCTGAGGAGCTGCCGGAGCAGAGAGGGAACCCCAGGTGTCCCGAGCTATCAGAGGTCTATCTGAAGAAAGTCTGATCTCCAATGCCTGGACTCGCGCGAACTCCGCAACGAACCTCGGTGACACCCTGCGCTCACCGAAGGTGCGGGCGTTCCTCGCCAGCCAGATCTGATGTGCTGTGCAGGTCGCTCGAATAGCCTCCTGACATGTCCGAGGCCGGGCCAGCCACTGCTGCATCATCTGTGCAAACTGAGGCCTCCCACACCAAACCTCCTGCGGGAACCCTGCCCACAGCCATGCCGACCTCGCCCACGTACACTGGAAGAGCACGTGGTCGGTCGACTCCTCAACACTACATGTCCCGCACTCCGCAGGGATCCCCCAACCTCGCCTGCTCAGCACTGCTCTCGTCGGAAGGCGGTCTCATGCCACCTTCCATAAGAAGAGTGCCGCCCTCGGGTGAAGCCCAGACCTCCAGATCCAAGCATAGTCCTGCCCCGGCTCATGCTCCTGCAGGATAACATCGGCGAGGTCTCCCAGACTGACACTGACCGGCAAGAGGTGCCCCAAACCCTGACATCAGGCCCCCCGCAACTTGGCACCGAAAGGGACCGGATCCTCTCAGCTAGATATCCTCCGAACAGCTGACATAGCCTAGCATCATCCCATGCTGACTCTCCTGGGGCAAGAAGATCGGAGACCCGCAACCCCTCCACTGCCTCAGCATCGATCATGGTCGGCCAGCACCTCAGTGGAACAGTATCCACCCATGGGTCCGCAGTCACATCAATACTCCGCCCATCGCCAATCAGCCACCTGGTATTTGCTGACACCGTCGGCAAATATCTCCTAATCTCACGCCACATGAAGGAGACTCGTCGCGCTCTCCGTGCCGCCTCTGAGCCCCCACGGCCATATCTGGCCGCCATCACCTGACTCCACAGCCCGTGTGGCTGTAACAAGAACCGAGCTGCATGCCGAGCAATGAAAAGCTCGCGCCGCTCCAGTAGGGACTGCACCCCGAGGCCACCCTCACTGGTAGGCCGGCAGACATGCTCCCAGGCCACCAAGTGCACCCCGTGGCCTCCGCCGTATGACCTCCACAGGAAACATCGCAGCAGTCGCTCGACCCTCAGCAAGGTCGTCTTCGGAACCACGGTGTTAGCCATGAGGTATACTGGCATGGACCCCAACACTGATCTGATCAAGGTCAGTCTCCCCATCATAGACAGGGAGGCCGCTCTCCATCCCTCCAACCTGCTCTCCACCCGCTGCACTAGGTAGGAGCACTCTGCCACCCGCAGTCTGTGGCCTGTGATAGGAACTCCCAGGTAGGTCAATGTCTCCTCCTGCTGAGGTATCTGTAGAATCCCTCGGATCTCCTGTCTGACCCTGCTCTCCGTGCTCGGGCTGAAGTGGACTGCTGACTTGTGGAAATTAACTCTCTGACCTGACGCCGCGCAATAGTCCGCCACTACCCTCCGAAGGACCCGTGCATCAGAAACCCGCGCCCTGGCCAAAAGAAGGCAATCATCAGCGAAAAGTAAGTGGGAAAGAGGACTAGCCCCCGGGGCGGGGACATAGGCCTCGAGCTCTCTACGGGCACACACCCTCTGCAATCACGAGACAAAATGTCAGCATAAAGAATAAACAAATAAGGCGATAGAGGGCATCCCTGGCGCAGCCCCATGGTGGACTCGAAGAAAGGGGAAGGTATGCCGTTGACCAAGATAGAAAACCTTGGCCCCTCGACACACCCCATGATCCAACCGATCCACTGTCTGTGGAAGCCGTACGCCTCGAGTACCTGCTGAAGAAATCTCCATCTGATCCTGTCGTAAGCTCTCTCCATATCCAGCTTAATAGCCATCAAGCTACGTCGCTTCGATGCTCGCTGCAGATCCCACATCATCTCCTGGGCCAACAGAACATTATGGGAGATGTTTCTGCCAGCTATAAAAGCCCCCTGCTCCTGACTGATAATGCCAAGCAGTAAGGGCTTCATCCTACGGACCATTATTCTGGCCACAACCTTATACAAGGTTGTGCACAAACTAATGGGTCTGAAATGGCCGGGCTCCGTCGCCTCCTGACGCTTCGGAATGAGCGTGATGAAGGTAGCCTTCCAGTCATCCGGCATCCTTTTTTTTTTTTTTTT